>NC_082680.1:30262727-30565757 GCF_025265405.1 Mesoplodon densirostris | reverse complement strand
TGGTTACTTTCATGATTTTGTCTGTGATTTATGCACTATCATTGTGATGAATCTTAGTGGTTCAGCGTTAATATTTATTGCATGTACTGCTTCTTGAGTGTATGCCTCAGTGTCTTGTCAGTTTGGGACCCATGATGTGGAGAGTACATATTATGTTTGAAAAACAGAAAAGGAAATCCAATCATACCAGTAATTTTTAAAATTTTACTAATTTTTTAGAATAGAATAAGCTTGGAATTATGTTTAAGAATCAAAAAAGGAATAAAGAATTGTTACCAAAAAAGTGATAAGGCTAAATAGAAAGTAGTTCATAATTACTAAGATGTTGTTACTATTAACAATGCAGGAAAGGCCCTCATATTTTTTGGTGTTGCACAATTAATTGCATACATCTTTTAGCAGCCCTTAATGCTTTATTTAAATCTGTTTGCTTTATTTTTTTTTTTTTTTTTTTTTTTTTTGCGGTATGCGGGCCTCTCACTGTTGTGGCCTCCCCCGTTGCGGAGCACAGGCTCCGGACACGCAGGCTCAGCGGCCATGGCTCACGGGCCCAGCCGCTCCGCGGCATATGGGATCCTCCCAGACCGGGGCACGAACCCGTATCCCCTGCATCGGCAGGCGGACTCTCAACCACTTGCGCCACCAGGGAGGCCCTAAATCTGTTTGCTTTAGAAATGATATTCTAATATTTCTCTGTATTGAAAACTAATGATTTTTATTTGTTTGTAAATTATAGGGATGTGCGATGTGGAAAATTACTGTGTACATATGATAAAGGAATTATAATTAATATTCCAAATGCCACTGTTTTGTATAGCAACATAGATGGACACATCTGTGTTGGACTGGAATATGCATATGATGATAAAGACAGTGGAAACATGTGGGTAAAAGATGGAACTGTTTGTGGTCTAAATAAGGTATGTAGTCTTTTATTACCAACTAATTTCCTAATTTCAAATTTTAAATGCATATTTGGTATTTTTCTCATAATTTAAGTGCACATTTAATTTCAAAAAATAAGAAAGTAGAAAGTTTTGAAAATGAGAAAATTTTTAAAAGAAAAAATATAACCTGCATTCATGCATAGATATTATCACTGTGAATATTTCATTGGCTATTTAGTACTTTTTTCATGGAAGTCATATGTATTAACTGAACTGAGAATCATACAGTTCATTAACTATTTTATTAATTATCTCATGTTACACAGGGAGTATTTTTAATGTCATGAATTATATTTTGATATAATTACTTAAAATAGCAGTTAAAGTAACATATGCCCATTTTAGTGATGAAAATAATAAAGGATTCACAGAGTAAAAGAAAAATCAATCAAAGGCACATAAATCTGAGATATAACTACTCTCCATTTTCATGAACCTTCCATCAACTCTTTTTATTAATTGAAGTATAATTGATTTACAATATTGTGTTAGTTTCAGGTGTACAGCAAAGTGATTCAGTATTTTTGCAGACTATATTCCATTATAGGTTATTACAAGATAATGGGTATAATTCCCTGTGCTATATAGTATATCTTTATTGCCTATCTATTTTTTTTTTTTTTTTTGCGGTACGCGGGCCTCTCACTGTTGTGGCCTCTCCCGTTGCGGAGTGCAGGCTCCAGAGGCGCAGGCTCAGCGGCCATGGCTCACGGGCCCAGCCGCTCCGCGGCATGTGGGATCTTCCCGGACCGGGGCACGAACCCGTGTCCCCTGCATCGGCAGGCGGACTCTCAACCACTGCACCACCAGGGAAGCCCTGCCTATCTATTTTATATATACCACTTTGCATCTGTTAATCCCATACCCCTAATTTGTCCCTCCCCACTTTGATTTCCCCTTTGGCAACCATAGGTCTGTTTTCTATATCTGTTTCAGTTTTGCATATATATATATATTCCTTTGTATTCTTTTTAAGTTTCCACATATAAGTGATATCATATAGTATTTGACTTTCTCTTTGACTTATTTCACTAAGCATAATTTTCTTTAAGCCCACCCACATTACTGCAAATAATAGTATTTCATTCTTTTTTATGGCTGAGTAATATTCTGTTATATAAATAAATTTATAAATATATATATACATATATATATTTAAAAATCACATTTTTAAATGCAGTAGTCTGTTGATGGGCACTTGAGTTGCTTCTGAGTCTTGGCTATTGTAAATAGTGCTGCTGTGAACATTGGGGAACATGTATGTTTTTTTTGTTTTTTTTTTTTTTGCGGTACGCGGGCCTCTCACTGTTGTGGCCTCTCCCGTTGCGGAGCACAGGCTCCGGACATGCAGGCTCAGCGGCCATGGCTCACGGGCCCAGCCGCTCCGCGGCATATGGGATCCTCCCAGACCGGGGCACGAACCCGTATCCCCTGCATCGGCAGGCAGACTCTCAACCACTGCGCCACCAGGGAGGCCCACATGTATGTTTTTGAATTAGTGTCTTTCTTTTTTCCAGATGTATACCCAGTAGTGGGATTGCTGGGTTGTATGGTAATTCTATTTTTACTTTTTTAAGGAACATCCATAGTGGTTGTATCAATTTGCATCGCCAGCAAAAGTGTACAAGGGCTCCCTTTTCTCCACATTCTCCCCAATATTTGTTATTTGTAGACTTTTTGATGAGAGCCATTCAAACAGGTGTGAGGTGATACCTCATTGTGTTTTTGATTTGCATCTCTCTAATAATTAGCGATGTTGAACATCTTTTCATGAGCCCGTGGGCCATCTTTATATCTTCTATGGAAATATGTCTATTCAGTCTTCTGCCCATTGTTTAACTGTTTTGTTTTTGTTTTGATATTGTGTTGAATGAGCTGTCTATATATTTTGGATATTAACATCTTGTTAGTTGCATAATTAGCAAATATTTTCTCCGATTCCATAGGTTTCTTTTTGTTTTGTTGATAGTTTCCTTTGCTGTGCAAAAGCTTTTAAGTTTAATTAGATCCCATTTGTTTAGTTTTGATTTTACTTCTTTTGTCTTAGGAGACTGATCCAAGAAAATATTGCTACAATTTATGTCAAAATGTATCCCATCTATGTTCTCTTCTAAGAGTCTTATGGTTACAGGCCTTACAGTTAGGTCTTTAAACCGTTTTGAGTTTATTTTTGTAAATGTTGTGAGGGATTGTTCTAATCTTATTGTTTTACATGTGGTTGTCCAGTTTTCCCAGCACCACTTGTTGGTGATACTGTCTTATATCCATTGCATATTCTTTCCTCCTTTTTCTCCTGTTTCTTTTTATAGCATGTGATTTTTTTGTTAAAAATTGGACTTTTGAAAAACAGCCATTTCTCCCACTGTTTGCAGTCTGGCTCTGTGCTAGCGTAGTCCTTTTCTAATTTCTTGGGTGTGCTCTGAGCCTTGGGAGTAGCCTGAGGAGAAAGCTTGTGGTCTCTGAGATCTTTGTGAATATGCATCTTTCCTGGGTCTTTTTGTGGCTCTTCTTATTCCCCACATACATGTGTGTTTTTTAATGTCTTGTTTTTCCAAATAGTCTCATGCCAGGGTTGCCTTGGAGCCTCAGATGGTCTATCGTATGTTTCCACCCATTCTCTCTGCTCCAAATGTCTACAAGTCTTAGTTTCCCTGCAGTTTTCTGGAGCAGTGTCCATCTGAGATCTGAATTAGGTGGAACAGAGACCAGTCTTCAGGCAGTTCCCAGACAGGTTAGAATATTGAAAATAAGGCGTCCTCTACTCCATTCAGTTCAAGGGAGGGAACTGGAAACTCAGCTGCTGTCTCCTCCAGACCAAGACTATGGCATGCCCAAGAAGTAGTGGGACAAGGTTTGAGCAAAATACTACAAAACTTTCTAACATTTTGATTGTGGCTTTTTGTTTGTTTGTTTGGGCATTTGCTTAGCTGCAGTAGATCTTTGACTGCTTCCAGAGCTCCTATGGGTTGCTTTAGCCAGTTCTTCTCCCTCTCCCCCCCTGCCTCCTCCTCCCCCCCCTTCCCCTCCTCCCCTTTCTTCATCTTCTTCTTCTAGGATCTCTAAAGGAGAACAAGACTTGGGGCTTCCTAGTTCACCATTTTGCTGATGTCACCCTCCAGATTATTTTTTCAGGATTTGGTAAAACCTGCTTTTAATTCTGTCACTGGTGTACGGTGCATATAATCACTTAAATACTACATCCTTAACCATTGATGACCATGGGAGGAATGCTGGCTTCAGGTTTTGGTTACTTTTGTGGAATCACATTGTCTCACAATTTCTGTGCCTAAAAATAATTTTTATTTTATCTCATTGTGTAGTATTATTTGATATTACAAGTAAAAAGAAGTCTCAAAAAATAATATTTCTAAACTTTTGAGCTTTATGCTTAGCTTTCTCATTCCATTACTTGTACCACAACCAAGAAAGTTAGACATACCAGAGACCTTGGTGTCGTTGCCCCATCTCTCTTTTCATCCCTTCTATACAATCTGTCACTAAACTTAGGTGGATCAAACTATTTAACTCTGTCTCAAACACAACAACTGTTTCATCAACACCAGTACCACTCAATTTCACTCTATGGTTGTCATTTTTCTGGACTACTGTAATGTTATTCTAGTTTGTCTTTCTATATTTTCTCTTGCCTTTTACATTCTCTTTTTCAAAACCTCCTATTATCAGCTTTCCATCTTCCAATTAAATCTCTAAACACCATCAATTGCTTATAGGTTATAGACCAATTTTCTGATTAAGACTATAAGACACAGACAAACCCTCCATAATAACCTGTGTCACATCACATATAGATTTTTTGTTGTGTGTGTGTTTCTATATCTTTTACTGCAGTATGAGCAACATGAGTTTTGTTGTTGTTGTTGTTCACTGCTGTGTTCTCAGGGGCAGGCGCATCGTAAGACTCAAATATTTAGTTAATTAATGTTTGGGGCTTCCCTGGTGGCGCAGTGGTTGAGAGTCCGCCTGCCGATGCAGGGGACACGGGTTTGTGCCCCTATCCCGGAAGATCCACATGCTGCGGAGCGGCTGGGCCCGCGAGCCATGGCCGTGGAGCCTGTGTGTCCGGAGCCTGTGCTCCGCAACGGGAGAGGCCACAGCAGTGAGAGGCCCGCGTACAGCAAAAAAATAAATAAATAAATAAATAAATAAATAATGTTTGAATGGCTATTCTTTGTGTAACAACTGCAGTGCCCTAAATATTTCTTAACAGTTTCATAATAGATATGATGTAGGGTCATTTTCAATATTTACTCTTTTTCTATAAGTACTTGGTCTTTCATGTCTATGCTTGATTAAGTCATGTTCAACATCAGAGCTCAATAAAAAAGTTTCACTGTCCTCATATATTAGATAAATTCTGTGTTTTTATTATTTCATAAAACTATTTTATTTTAGTATTTATTACACATTTACCTTTACTGTTATTTATTTCGTGTCTGTACTTGCTATCCCAGTATAAGCAGGGAAGATGCTTTTATTGTTTTATTTACTTTCAGATAATCAGTCTCATCTAGTGCTGAAAACATAGTAGCACTATGAATTAATCACTTATTGTTAGTATATTAATATTTATTATTAAATAAATACCTCTTATGTCAGTATAATGAGGAATCCTTTTAATTAGATGCCAAATATAGATGGTTGTACAGTTAACTTACTTTGGGATATATCCTTTTTAGGTCTGCAAGAATAAGAAATGTGTAGATTCTTCATTCTTGAATTATGACTGTACTCCAGAAAAATGCCACAGTCAAGGTGTAAGTATCAGCACTATGAGACAAGAATAGAAATCACTGAGACTGATATTTGGAAAGCAAACGCACAGCTAAACACACACACACACACACACACACACACACAGTCATATTCATAAACCACGTAAGAAAATCAGCCTTATCTGACCTAGATATTATTTCAAAATTTTAAGTGAACACAAATAATTTTAGCTATCTATTTTATGATATTTCTCCTGTTTCAGGTATGTAATAATAAAAGGCACTGTCACTGTAACCCTACATATTTACCTCCAAATTGCCAAGTTTCACTAGAGTCATGGGAAGGTGGGAGTATTGACAGTGGCAACTTTCCACCCTCAGTACCAGGCCTACATGGTAAGTATTGATTGATACTTGATTGATACTGATTTCAATAGAAATTCTAATTAAAATAACATTTTCATGTATTAAATTTACTAAAATAAGTATTTTGTCTACCAATTTATATTTAGATTATGTTTGAACATAAAACAATACACCATATATGGCTATTTAATTTATGTTTTCCTTCCAGAGACTAATGTGTTATAACATATTAAATATATGTTATAAATAAGGTATGTCAGTAAAGGCCCAGGCACGAAAATAGAAATCACTTTAGCCTTTCATACAGAAGGAATTCAATACAAGGCATGGGGTAACACAAAACGGCAGAGATAAAAGCCAATCAGAGAACAGTGAGGCAACCAGAGATTAGCAACACAGGAATCCACTACCACTTCTTAGGGCTAAAGGCACAATAAATGGAGATGTTATTACTAGAACCAGAATCTAAGCCATCTCGCATGACATGTAACTGTGGTCAGGGCTATATACTAGGGTCTAGAACACAGGTAGAGGTACTCTCCAGCATGAGGTGAAAGTGTAGAGGATACAGGGACACGACTGCAGATGCTGGAGACAGAGAGGGTTAAACACCATGGCGATTTCTGTCTTCTTACCCTCCAAATTTTATCCAGTGAATCCCATTAGCCAAACCTAACTAGAAGACCAAAGGTTAAGGAGCTTAGGAAATATAATTTTCTACATTTTTTGGTTCAAAGTAGAGATGGATTTTAGAGCAAGCTGGCAGACCCAGTGTTGCTTAGGACTAGATTTCTTTTATATAAAAACCTATATTTACAGAAAATCAAAGCAAGCAGATTTTGAGCCAGACTTAGTTCGTAACATTTCCACATTCATTCCAGCATTTCAAATATAGTATTTAAGACCATACAGTAATAGATTAAGTAAAAAACATTATAACATACTTATGTATCACCAAACTATTTCTATGTTAGTGGGAACGGTCAGCTTATCTTCAAATTAACAGCAATTAACTGCTTCTACCATGCACATCCATACTGCTTCCCCAGTGAGGACTGTTTCCTAGAATCCAGGTTGGTTTTAATGATGTGATTGAGCACTAAAATATACAGAAGTGAGATTCTGAGACTTCCATGGTCTTCCTGCAGATTCTGATTGGGTTTTTTAGAATATGAATGCTTCAAACTCTCATTATTGGAACACTCATTCTGTTGAAAATTATCTGCTGTACATGAAATTTGACTACATTGAGACATAAAAATACAACCATGCAACTAAGCCCTCCCCAAATTGATGACACACAAAATTAAAAGATTAAAAGTTAAAAAAATTAAAAGTTACTAAATTTAGGGATACTTTCTTGCACAATCTCTCTCTCTCTCTACACACACACACACACACACACACACACACAAGTTGGTACCAGATGGTGTATTTATATTTATATAACAAGAATCTAAAACATGTGCCATTAGCTTTGGAATTGGATGGTGCATGGAAGGTAGAACAGGAAACTGTTGAAGACTATTGATATATGTTGACATTGTCTCGAGAAGACTGTTGGTGAGCAATTCAAAGACAGCTTAAAAACATGTTATTAGAAGTTGGAAAAATTAGGACATTTATTATGAAGTAGTGAATTGTGTGGCATCCTTGCTGCCTGTGGTAATGTGGAAAGTAGAATTCATGGTTCTGGTCAGCAAGATTTCTAAGTTGGGTGACTTAAGTTACCTATGATAAAATACAAGATGATAGTAATTATTAATGAAGGAAGAGTTCAGTTTTCAAGTAAAATGTCTATTTTACTTGAAAAGAGCTATAATTTATTTGGTTTGAAAGTAAAATTAATTTTTATTCCTGAATTCTTCCAGCAAAACATTCTTAAAGTAAGAAATGGCTAACAGCTAAATTTGAGATACTGAGCAATAAAATTTGATCTCAGATAAAAATTGTCAAGCGTATGTAAACCCCTCTGTTAAGACCTCAGAAAAACTTAAAGTGATGCCTCTTAGACACCTTCATCTATCAATATACAAAAAGCCTTCTAAGTATTGTACTGGACTGCCTCTTAAAAACTCTCTAACAATAAGGCTACTATGAGTCTTAAATAGGTTATTTTATAGCAGCCTCACCAGAGTCCAATATAGACAGATTTATGTAAAAAAGATTTGTGGGTGTGGTTTCATTTAATGGGGTGTATTTTTTATTTAATACACAAGAGATCCATACATTTTTAAGGAATTACATCAGTCAGACTGAAAACGGTCAAGATAATACATATGTTCTTCAAGTCCTAATCAATTATGGGTAAAAGTAGACTGATAAAGCTACTCTAATGTAAAAAGGGTTATAAGGGCTACTCCTTATGGAAAAGGAATTATAAATCATAGGGTATAACCAAGAAATCAGAAGCCCAAACTTCATGATTTGTGCATTTGTGATTTTTGAAAATCACCACCAACAAAAATAACAGCAACAAGAAATACAGATGTATATGGTTTCACAGGTTAATTCTGGCAAGATTTTGCAAGGCAGAAATACCATTTTAAAAAGTAGCAGTGGAAGTGACTCCCGTCACCTCGCTGTATGAGGAAAACATATCCCTGATGACAAATCCAGAAAGAAAGTTAACAAAGAAAAAATTACAGAACAATATACTTCATAAACATAAATGTAAGCATTCATTTGAAAGTCAATCAGTGCAATTCACCAAATTAAGAATTTTTAAAATGTGTATCATTTTCTCGTTTGATGAATAAAAGTCATTTGACAAAATTCAACACCTATTTATGAATTTTTTAAAGGCAACAAACTACCAACAGAAGCAAACTTCATTAATATGATAAAAAGCATCAACAAAAAAATTTTAGCCAATATATCTTATGATAAAATACATTGTTTTTTCCAAAATTTGAGAGCAAGGCAACGAAGTCTGCTCTCACCATGTCAATATTTTACCCTAAGCCCTAGCCAGTGCAATAAGTAAAGAACAAAAAATCAGGAGCATGAAGATTAGAAAGGATGATGCAGACGATATGATTAATTACATCAAAAATCCTAAGGACTCTACAAAAATACTTCTAGAAGGTCAAAGGAAATGTTTAAAAGTGGATAGTATTGCTATATACTAGCAGCAGTAAATGAAAACCAACTTAAAATCAGTACCATCTACAATACTATCAAATATAAAATATTAGGAATAAGTTTAACAAAAGATGTGCAAGACTGAAACTAAAACAAAAATGCAGATAGATGCTAAACATACAAGTAAATGGAGAAATATGCCATGCTCACCTATTGGAAAGTTTATTATTGCCAAGATGTCAATTCTCACCAAATTAAATCTATAGATAAAAATAATCATAAAAGCATGAAACATTTTAGATATCAACAATTTGATTCTAAAATACACACAAAAGTGCTTAGAATAGCGAAAGAGCTCTGATAAAGTACAACAAAGTAGGACAACTTAGTCTATTTGCCTTATATTAACTTTAGAATAATATAAATTTAGTATATAGTTACAGTAATCAAGAAAAGTACAAAGATAGTTCAACGGGAAAGGAAAGTCAGTTCAAAACATTGTATTCTAACAACTGGATATCCACATAAGGCCAAGTGAATCTCAAAATTACAACTTACTTCACAATTCATGTGGGATAGACGATAAATCTAAATGTAGAAGCTAAAACTATTCTTGAAAGAAACACGGGAAATGTCTACATGACCTTGAGATAAGCAATTAATTTCTTAGATGAAACATGAAAATAAATACCAATGCAATAAAAGAAAAGAATTTGGACTTCATTGAAATGCTATTACATATGCAATATTTCTTACAAAAAAAATTGAGTACTGAAGGAAAATTCAGTTCTTCCTGGGATCACACTATAATTCTTTTCGTCTGTATTATGAGATAGATCTGAAAAGAGATTACATGGAATAGAAGGTTCTTAATAAACAAGCAAGGAATATAGGACTATTATGTAAGAGAAGAGTCTAACTTTGAGCATTTAGGATGTCAAGTTATCCACTTCATATAAAATATGTTAATTATAAAATTATTAAATGTTTAAACATTTTATTCTAATAGTCATATTAAAATGCAGAAATGGTTTTGCTATATTCCTGGTAGTTGCTTTCAAATCACTGGTGTTTTCTCTCCTAGACAGGCGCTATATTGAGAATGTTTACTATTCCAAACCTACGAGATGGCCATTTTTCTTACTCATTCCTTTTTTCATTATTCTCTGTGTACTGATTGTTACACTGGTAAAAGTTTATTTGCAAAGAAAAAAATGGAGAACTGAGGACTATACAAGCGATGAGTATATTAATTTTATATTTAAGATTCATTACTTTTGTAATTACTTGGCCTACATAGTAACTTATCAATAAATAACATTATGGTGATATAACTAGTAATAATTCCGATTATATATTTATCTTTATATGGAAATTTAATATGTAATATATTAATGATCAATATAATGAATAATAAATTTCTTTAATCTTAAAACAACTTGGAGTGTGTTAAGGGTAAATTTAAGTAGAAATAATTTCTAATTAGTGTTTATCTACCTCCTTTTACTATTTGATCTTAATTATTAAATATGTATTAAATATTATTACTTTACTTTTAATATTTATATATTTCAAAGAATTTTGCATACACTATTTTATTAAAACATAGCATGGAAATTTAGGAGAGTAGTTAAGCTTTAAGGCACTTAAATAAATTGAGAGGCAGCCAGAGTTGGAAAAGATTAGAAATTAATATATAATAGTAAAACTGAAAAATCTAGATATAGCCATGGCTAATCTACAGAAAAAAATTTTTAATTAAATAACCTTATAAATATCTGAAAATATGCTTCAAGAATAAAACAACTATTAAAATTGGTTTATTTCCTTTCATGGAAATTGCTATAAAATAATTTCTGCCTTTGAGTTTTACATCTATGCCCTTCATCTTAATTAAAATGAAATGAATTTTATTCAAATATTTAAAGAATTTTATTGAAGTATTTAAAGTTGATAAGATAATACTAATTAAAAGAGAATACATTTCATAGAAATATTTTGAAAAGTTTATGTAAAATTGCTGAAGTAATATGTAACATAAAATTTTCACATAATTCAGATAATATTTAAACATATTAAAGGAATTTTCTTATATTAGATGACTTTATTGTGGAAAAACTGGGCAGAATATGAATGGTAAAAAAAAGTGTAAAACTATTTAGCTAATAATGTTATGAATATAAATATGATCTGGGTTCATTTCCAGGTAAACTTATATTACTTTGCTTTTTTCTCATATTAGTCTTTCTTACCAGTTAAGAGGTGCTCTTGGTGGTAAGATATTCTTAAGTAGTGACTGCTCCCAGATCTCAGATAGGGATTCAAAACTATTTCAATACTGATAAATGGTACAGAGGTTTGTAGAACCATCTTTGAGGAAAATACAATTTTAAATGATTATTTTTATTTTTAAATATATAGGCAACAGGAAGGTGACAGTGAGACCAAAGACTAGCCTGGAAAACAAAGAATTCATGGTATCACAGTAAGTATCAACTATTTTAGGATGAGAGGAAGAAACAAACAGAAAATTCAATGTATTAGATAGAAATAATATAAATGTATATTAAATGAAGATAGTAATATAGCTGCATATAATAAAAATCAAATTGAGGCATATTTTTCAATATTGTAAGCTATATCATAGACATGGTAAATCTGTCACCTAAAATATGTCTTGGAGTGCTATCTTTTCTCTTTTTTTCTAACAATGCTTAGTTCTTTAGCATTTGTGTATTCAAAATGTTGGTTACAAATAAATTATTGATACATGATAGAACTCGACTTCAAAATAAGTGTACCCTCATGCCATTTGTTGAATTAATCATCATTTTTAACTTAATTGATCATACAGGTGACTCTCCCTCCTTTATTTATTCTACCAGAGTAATTATCTTTGATGGACAGGAAAAATGGAAAAGAAAACATACATGCCTTGCCTGATTACCTGGGATTCAAAACCTGTGCATTTTGTCTTTCATCTGTCAAGAAAAGATAGAAGTTTTCATATATAACATAATACCACAAATAACTTATTTGCAAGGAATGCATGTTTATGAGTTTTTATATTACATATTTCTTATTTTTAAAGTTACCTCATATTAATTCTGTTAGTCAGTAGGCATTAACTCTGTTAATGAGTAGGCATGACGTAAGGAAAGTTTATAATATAATACATGCAATACCATGATTAAAGGCCACTGTTATTTAAGTTGCAACGGTGTGTGGTTGTGTTATACTCTCATGGTCCATAACCAATCAAAAGACAACAATAAAAATTTTTAAAAATTTGGAAAAAATGTCAATTATACACTGCTTATAAAAGACAATTTCAGTTATATAAAGGTTCAAAGTAAAAGACAGATATATATACCATGGAACTTTAAACAAAAGAAAGCTTGGTAGACTTTAACACAAAAAGCATTAGTAGATATAAAGAAGAACATACCATAGTGCAAAAGGTAAATCTAAGAAGAAGGTACAATAATATAAATGTGTGAGTCAGGGTTCTCCAGAGAAACAGAAGCAATAGGAGTTATATAGATAGATAGGGGGGGTGGGAGGGATGAGGAAATTTATTATAGGAATTGGTTCACATGGTTCTGGAGGCAAAGAAGTCCCAAGATCTGCCATCTGCAAGCTGGAGAGCCGGGAAAGGACTGGTAGCGTAATTCAGTGTGAGTCTGAAGGCCTGAGAAATGGGGGGCCAATGATGTAAGTCCCAATCTGAGTCCAAAACCCTGAGGACCAGGAGTGCCCGTGGGTGTCCCCGGATAGAAGGTGGATGTCTCAGCTCAAGCAGAAAGCAAATTGACCTTCCTCTACATTTTTGTTCTGCTCAAGCCCTCAAAAGATTGAATGATGCCCACTCGAATTGGTAAGGGTAGTCTCTCCTTCACTCAGTCTAATGATTCAAATACTAATCTCTTCCCAAGACACACAGACACACCCAGAAATAATGTTTTATCAGACATTTGAACATCCCTAAGTTGACACATGAAATTAACCATGACAAGTCTCCCCCATGTCAACTTGGCACCCATATGCATCTCCTTAAGCCATACTTAATCTCCAAATAAAGGTCATAACTCTGCCTAAAGTGATATAACTATCCTGCATACAACCAAAAATGCCCTAATTTCTTTCCAGAAGAGGAGATAAAACCCCTGAGTGAGTGATGTTTACTCTCCTCCTGATATTTTATAACTTAAAATACTATGATGTAAAATTTAAAATATTTAAATACTTATATAAAGTCGATACATGATAAAGGAATAAGAGAGGAAAGAAAGCAAAGATATTTGCTTAATATATGTTTATATACAGACAAATGTATTCATAACAAAATGAGGAGAATATACTTGCGAAAATACAGTCTGCATTTCTGTAACTAGTCACATGGTTGTAGCTGGTATTTATAACTACCTTCTTCTACACTCTGCATTCCCTTTGACTTCATCAAGCACCTGAGCTGCTTTGCTGACCCAACCTTCATTTCTGAAAGGTCTGCACCATTAGGAGTCCTTTCTGGATGGAGTTCTAGTTCTTCATTGACCTTAATTACAGAGCATGGTAATACTAGGAGACATTCCATGGGATTTCCTGTATTTCATACATACTCTTCCTTACCTCCATTGTTGAGTAGTAGTCCAGTTCCCTTTGGTAGTCAAGGTCATTAACCACAGCCAATACCTTACCTCCCTTGTTTTCCTATTGATCATGAGGTATGAGGAACCGAAGTAGCCATGTAGCAATCTTAATTCCAATTAAAGATATCACTGTTGTGTTCCCAGGCGAAAGCATTCTTCCCTCTGGGACTAAGACCTCTAGGCCAACAGAACTTAAAGTCGGGAAACAGGAAGCAAACATTTTGCTAGTGGGTCACTTGGGGTAACAGTGAGCGGTGCCACTCCTCTTTCCACCCTTCAATTCCTGGACCCATGAATCCTGGTTATTGGAGAAACAGCATCATATATTGGACAGTCTTCTGGAGAACCTTGCCCCGGCCCTGAAAAACACTGCCACCTAGCCAGCACTGTAATAGAGTGTTCAAAAGGCCATTCCACCATTCTATCAAGCCAGCAGCTTCAAGATGGTGGGGAAAGAGTGAATTCCATGAGCCCAGGGCCACTGCTGCAATTCTTTTGCTGTGAAGTTAGTTCCTTGATCAGAAGCAATGCTGCATAGAATACTCTGACGGTGTGTAAGTCATTCTGTCGATCAATGGATGGCAGTTTGGGCAGAAGCATTACATACAGGGAAGGTAAATCTGAACCCAGAGTGTCTATTCCAATAAGGAAAAAACACTGCCCCTTCCTTGATGGAAGTGGTCCAATGTAATCAACCCACCACCAGGTAGGTGGCTGATCATCCTGAGAATGGTGCTGTATCCTGAGCTCGGTGTTGGCCTCTGCTGCTGGAAGATTGGGCACTCAGCAGTGGTGCTGCCAGGTTGCTAAGCCCATCCTCTGCCACCATGATCACTTTATTCATTAGCCCATTTGGTGATAACAGGCATGGCTAGGAAATAGGCTGACTAGTATCCACAAAATGGGTCATCGTTTCCACCTGATTATTAAAATTGTCCTCTGTTGAGATCACCCTTAGTGAACATTCACATGGGACACAATCATCTTCTTGTTTCTCGTCCATTCAGAGAGGTCTAGCCACATACTTCTTCCCCAAATAATTTTGTCAGCAGTTTTCCATTTATGTTCCTTCCAAGTCCCTGATCATCCAGCCAAACCACTGGCTACAGCCCAGAACTGGTATATAATCATATGTCTGGCTATTTCTCCTTCCAAGCAAATTGCACAACCAGGTACACTGCCTGAAGTTCTGCCCTTTTAATAGGATTTCCTTTCACCACTATCCTTCAAGGATGTCCGAGAGAGGGGCTGTAGGGCTACTGCTCTCCACTTTCAAGTGGTGCCTGCACACCAGGCAGAATCATCTGTAAACTAGGCCCAAGTCTTGTCTTCCTCTGTCAGCTGATTATAGGGAACTCCTTATGAGTCCATAAATGCAAGCTGAGAGAAGGCACTGCAGTGGTAGTTGGGACTACAGGCATTTATTTATTCCACTGCTTCTTGTAACTTACCTGTGCCTTCAGGGCCTGCTTGGGCCTGATCACAGTTACCATTTCCATTTGATGATGGAATGTTCCTGTGCAGCCCAATTTTATGACTTGGTGGTCAGAAAACACTTAGTTTATGATCAACAGCTGAGGTTGCGGTATAATTTGGTGGCCTATGGTCAAGTGTTCAGTCTCTACTAAGGCTCTACCAGTAGCTGACCAAAAGTTGTTTTTGAAAAGGAAAATAGTTCTCTTTAGATTATGTCAGGGCCTTTCTCTACAATCCTAATGGCCTTCACCATGATACACATATGGGGCCTGCCAGAGGCTCCAAACAGCACCCCTGTCTGCCACTTCCCACTTCAAGTACCACTGGATCTGCTGGCTTATGTGGCCCAACTGGAAGAGCAGCTTGCATTGCAGCCTGGACCTGTTGCAGAGCCTTCTCCTGCTCTGGGCCCCATACAAAACTAGCAGCTTTATGGGTCACTTGGCAAATGGGTTGGAGAAACACACTCAAATGCGGAATATGCTGTCTCCAAAATTCAAAGAAGCCCGTTAGGCATTGTACCTCTTTCTTGGCTATAGGACTGTCCAGAATCAAAAATGTATCTTTCACCTTAGAACGAGTATCTCAACAAGCCCCACACCACTGATCTCCTAGAAATTTCACTAGAAATCGAGATAGATGGCCCCAAATTTTTAGTCGGATTTATTTCCCACCTTCTGACAGCAAATGTCTTAATGATAAGTCTAGAGTAGCTGCTACTTCTCACTCACTAGGTCCAATCAACATCATGTTATCAACGTAATGGACCAGTATGATATCTTGTGAAAGGGAAAGGTGATCAAGATCTATATTATGACATAGGGCTAGAGAGTTGATAGACCCCGGGTAGGTAGGACAGTGAAGGTGTATTGCTGACTTTGCCTGCTGACAAAAATTGCTGCATACCAGGGACCAGAGGATGTGTTAATTTGCTCAAGCAATGAAACCACAACTGGTACGGCAGATGCAGTTGGAGTCAGCCCCTGGTTAAGCTTAATGTAATCCATGCTTATTCTCCAAAATCCATCTGTCTTCTCTGCAGGCTAAATAGGAGAGTTGAATGAGTATGTGGTGGGAACCACCACCTGTACATCTTTCAAGTCCTTGATGGTGACACTAACCTCTGAATCTCTTTCTCTAAATTAAATCAGAGGAGGTTGGACATTTACAATTTGCTCATCATGGCTATTTTTGGTCTATGTTTTGGCCAACCAACCGAACTGTTAGAGCACTTTTAACCCCTAAGCTGCAGCATTACGTGCAAAATCTCTTCTTAGTGAGCCCATGTCAATACATTTGGCTTGATGCAAGTTTATGTTCCTTCCACTGTTATCCCACACCCTTAATATCCCTTCCCACAGAGCTTCTCTCGATGTCTGCTTATATAAATCAGAGAACTCAATTAGTTCTTTTGGAGTGTAGTTCACCTCACCTTCAGGAATCTGCTTAGACTGAGTCTAGTTATAGGTCTAGAAGCAAAGATGGATGGTGGGGGTCAGTCCTGAGGAGAATCAACAGTGTCTTGCGTCCAAGACCATTTCCTCAGGGTTAATTCCCTCAAATTGAGGCGGAAAGGCTGAAACCACCGTGGGTGGAGACAGCACTGTGGGTGAGGTCAATTCCACTGGGATTGGGGAGAATACTTTTGCTGAGGATGGGGAGGCCAATATCAATGAGGCTGGGAGGCCTCTTCCACAGTGAGGACTCATCAGGATTTAGGGGCTCAACGTCCTTAGCTTCAACAGCATCTTCCAACACATCCCCATCCCACCTTATAGGGTCTCATTCTTTCCCAATGAATGCCCTCACTTTGACAACAGACACCCTGTGAGGCTAGGAGGTCAACTTGCATTATAAATCGGCCAGGATGAGGTTCTCCATTTAATTTTCAGCAATTTCAGCCCTGGGGCTATAGGAGATAAGTCCTTTCTTCAGGGCACACCTGGAAGCCTTTATGTCATTTACACAACACTTGACCTGGGAATTCAGGTCTCTGAACTTATCTTTTTCTTTCCCTATGTTGTCCAGCAACATTAGGAGAAATCAACCAATGTTATTATATTCCTTAGTTTTCCAAAAATGTTCAAAAATATAGTCACGTGGCTCCTTTCTTCCTATAAGTGGTTGATTAGAAGTATCCAAAGCAGATATTTTGCGTATCTCTGTAAACAGCATCTTTTTCTTTTTCAGTCTTTATTGAATTTCTTACAATATTGCTTCTGTTTTATGTTTTGGTTTTTTGGCCACGAGGCATGTGGGATCTTAGCTCCCTGACCAGGGATCGAATGCACACCCCTTCATTGGAAGGCAAAGTCTTAACCACTGGACCACCAGGGAAGTTCCTGAGTCAATAGCATCTTTAAACTGAATCAGATTACAAAGCCAGTTCCAGGAATCCCAAAACCAATTCAGAAAACTCATCCTTTAAGTCCCCAAATCTGTATGGTCAGTTAGTCAGGGTTTCCAGAGAAACAGAACAAACAGGAGATTATTTTATATATATATATATATATATATATATATATATATATAGAGAGAGAGAGAGAGAGAGAGAGAGAGAGAGAGAGAGAGAGAGAGAGATGAGATTTATTATAGGAATTGGCTCATGTGGTTATGGAGGCCAAGAAATCCCATGATCTGCCATCTACAAACTGGAGAACCAGGAAAGCTGATGATGAATTCCGCCCAAGTCTGAAAGTCTAGAATGGGAATGGGGCTGGTGACAGTATAAGTCCCAGTCTGAAAAGCACGAGGGCCAATGTCTGAAAGCAGGAGAAAATAGAAGTCTCAAATCAAGCACAGAGCAAATTCACTCTTCCTCTGTCCTTTTATTCTATTCAGGAGCTCAAAGGATTAGATGCTGCCCACCAGCATCCTTGAGAACGGTCTTTACTCAGTCTTCTGACTCAGATGCTAATCTCTTCCAGAGACTCCCTCACAGAAACATTCAGAAATAATGTTTTAATCAGCTATCTGGGCATCCCTTAGCCCAGTTAAGGTGACACATAAAATTAAAAGTCACAAAAATTATAATATTTTATAATTCTTAGTATAACTTCAATACACATAAAGCAAATTATTGTCAGAAAAAAGTTAGAAAAATCAACAAATATAGTGAAGGATTTGAAAAATATGATGAAAATACATGACCTACCTCTGGCTTCCCCGGTGGCGCAGTGGTTGAGAGTCCGCCTGCCGATTCAGGGGATACGGGTTCGTGCCCCGGTCCGGGGGGATCCCACATGCCGCGGAGCGGCTGGGCCCGTGAGCCATGGCCGCTGAGCCTGCGCGTACGGAGCCTGTGCTCCGCAACAGGAGAGGCCACAACAGTGAGAGGCCCGCGTACCGCAAAACAAACAAACAAAAAACACATGACCTACCTCATATAGAGAACAGTATACCCAACCTCTGCAAAATACACATTTTAAATAGGTATAAAAGATTTAATGATATATACCACATGCTTAGGTACAAAATAACTCTTAACCAATTTCTCATGACTGAAATATTTCAAATTATGTTCTCTAACGAAAGTTAATTTAAGACAAATATATTATAAAATATAAAAATCCCCAAATATTTGATATACTTTTCTAATTAATCCATGGATCAAAGAGGAAAATTCAATGAAAATTAAAATATTCTTTGGTACATACTATAAAAATACTAAAGAAAAATCCAGGACATAGGTAGGTCTTGCTTAGCGGGAATCTAAGCCATCTGAAAACTGTTGACACAAATAATCAATAGTGAATTTATAATAAGGAATAGAGGGGGAAAGGGGTGGGGTGGGAGGAATTGGGAGACTGGGACAGACACACATACATTGATACTATGTATAAAATAGACAACTGATGGGATCATACTGTATAGCACAGGGAATTCTACCTAATGCACTGTGGTAATCTAAATGGGAGGGAAGTCCAAAAGGGAGGGGATATCTCTATGAGTATGGCTGATTCATTTTGTTGTGCGGTGGAGGCTAACACAACGTTGTAAAGCAACCATACTCCACTAAAAATTAATAAATAAAAAAAAGGAATCTGAATACACTAAAGCGGGTATACAGCTTTCAAAGAGGAGAAGCAGTAACAAGAGAAACACTGGATTCAACTCCTAGCTGAGTAAATGCCACTGGGACAAGTCACAGGCTAGCTGAAGTTTAGAAGCTCTTCAAGGAAGGAGGAAGGTAAGACTTCTGGGGGTGGGGGGGAGATTCAGGTCAACCTAAAGAGCAGAAAGGAAAAGGGTTGCTCTCTATCCTGGGGTCATGAGGCACAACTGGCAGGCCCTCAGGGCTTTATGGGGTGAGGGTCTTTGGCTGCTTTTAACTGATTCAGAGTCTTTTCTGGATTCAAGTTAGAGTAGATAGGTTGGAAGCTGGAACTAAAAATACAGAGAAAACACCAGACATAATTCAGGTGATTCACGTGCAGATGATTTATTATTTCATAATTTAAACCCTCAGCAGTGACAACAGAGGCGAGGGAGAAATATGTTTTTTTCCTTCTTGGTTTAGGCCAGTTTCTGGTGATTTATTTGGTACCATCCTCTCTTCAGGCCAAGATTGTTAGAGACTGTTACTGTGAGGGAAAACAAGACAAAGCACAACACAAAATACCAGTGTTATTTATTTATTTATTTTGGAGCCCACATATTTCTAACACAAGAATTTATTTGAAAGGCATGGAAAACTGAAGAGAAAGGATGAAGAAAATAAAAATTGATTCCAGAAAAAAACAATCATCTATTACCTTCAACTGCAAATATTCTTAGTCTTCTACTAGAGTGGCTTCCTAAAATATCCTAAGTGTTTATCTATTTTTGGTAACTATTTAGGTCAATAAAGCAAAGTGCCTTTAAATTTCCATTCTAAGTATATAAACTGACTTTAGAATAAAAAAGAAAAATTGTGATGTTTCTAAGTACAATCACATTTTATAAAAGATAAAACACCAACTTATATGCACACACGCGTCTGTACATCTATATATATTGAAATATTTTTAAATGATCATCCTAGGTGCTAAGATTAATGATGATTTTTTAAATTCTTTTGAATATTTTTAAATGAATGTTTATTACTTGTACTGCTATAATAAGAGACAGAATGATTCACCCACTCACAAGCACATGCAATTTACTGAATAAATCAAGAGAAGAGAGTCAAGGTAAGATTTGGGTATCCCAAGCTCTCCAGACTAAAAAGGATCTTATTGTCATTAAAATCTAAAATAATCCATCAGAATTATGAATAATGAACACAGTTAAGCATAAAAGAGACAAAATGTTTGTTGTAAACCTCAGCACAAAACTGAAAACGATAAAATTTTTTTGGAACCAAGAAAATAATGTTTAAAAAACAGGAATTTATTAACATTAGGCTAAGTCTAAACTCCCAACTTACATAACAAAAAAATCAGTGGAGAGAGAGAGATGGGAGAAGGTAAACGTATACTAAGCATCCCTCATACTAAAGGAAGTCTCAAAAATGCCTCTTAGCCCTTACTTTTATATTATATATTTTTCTTTCTATGCCATACTCATTTAAGAAACAGCTCATTACTAAGTGACACAGTGGAAAATACAGAAAATTCAATACGATAGTGAAAGAAAGTAAAATTTAAGATATGTTATAACTAGAAAGCACATCACTCAAATGTACAAATGACTAAAAATAACTAACTTATGAAGGTTACAACTTGATACAAATGGATTGGTGGTGATCATTACAATCAGGTAATTTGGCAGTAGATATCAAAAAGCAAGAGTGTAAATATTATATTTATGCATTGATCAATCTCTCTTCTAGGGATTTATCCTGAGGCTATAATTTATATAGCCTTTATAATTTATTATTTAGACTATTATAATTTATATAATAATATAAGGATGTTTATTACAGGGTGTTCATAATACAGAAAAACTGGAAGTAGTTTACATATTCATAATAATAGATTTTTTAAATGTTATTTTTCTTTTTTTTTTCTTTTTTTTTTTTGTGGTACACGGGCCTCTCACTGTTGTGGCCTCTCCCGTTGCGGAGCAAAGGCTCCAGACACGCAGGCTCTGGATGCACAGGCTCAGCGGCCATGCATGGCTCACGGGCCTAGCTGCTCCGCGGTATGTGGGGTCTTCCTGGACCGGGGCATGAACCCGTGTCCCCTGCATTGGCAGGTGGACTCTCAACCACTGTGTCACCAGGGAAGCCCTATTTTTCATTTTTAAGTTGAATACAATTTGTCACAAAATGATGACGTAGGCCTAGATTTTAGGATATAAAAGTTTCCCATAATAGTCTCTAAGTAAAAAAAAAAAAAGTACAAATAGGTAATTTTATGTTTATTCTTTAGAAAAAAATTTTAAGAATATATACATCTATATTGTTAATGGAACTTTTCTTTGGGTATTGTGATTATGAGAAATTTATCTTTAATTCATATACCTACCAAGGTATTTTAGATATTTTAATAAATACTTGATAATCACTAAAAATCAGAGAGATGCGTTTTGAAAATAAAAAGATCTATATTTTAACTAATTGTTAGTTCTAAAGTTTACCTGGTTATCCCCACTTTCCTTGAATATGAATTTCAGAATCTTTTTCTCAATTTTTCCTACCCTTTTATATAAAAAATATTTAGTGAATTTATGTTAAATATACAGAAGCTTACCTATATATAGATTATTGATATTTGAAAAGAAAAGAATAAGATTTAAAGTTAAAAGTATAAAAAAAGAATTAAAGCCAGCAGATTCAAATTAAATGGAAAAGGAAAAAAAATATTTTAGGTAATTAGACTCAAAATTTATGGAAAATCTCCTTTGCAAAATTCTAGGAAATAAAAGTTCCGTTATAATATAAAGTAAATATAAAATGTAAGCATGATAGTTCTAAAAATGAAAATTAAAGTTATAAACAATTGAAACCTGATAGCTTTAGAAGATGCTAAACTGCTGAACTGTAATAAAAGTATTAAAGTAATAAAATATATGCTCCTGCCTGCAGTGTGTGACAGTCCTTGTTGCTTGATATTCTAACCAACACTTGAGGTTGCCTGTTCTTTTAATTTTAGCCACTCTTATAGGTGTGTAGGGGACACTCGTTTTTATTTTAATTTGTCTATTTCTGATGATTAATGATGTTGAGCAATTTTTCATGTTTTGAGCTCCTTTGATATCATCTTTTGTGAAGCGTCTTTTCAAATATTTTGCCTATTAGGCTTTCCCGAGTTTTGTTACTGGTTTACAGGGATTCTGTATATATTCTGAGTATGAGTCCTTTATTGGAAATATGTATTACAGACATCTTCTCCCACATTGTGGCTTCCCTTTTCCCTTTCATAAGGGTGTCTTTTGTGAAGCAAAACTTCCTCAAGGTTTAAAAATTTTTATTCTACTGTGCTTAAGAACACTTAAATGAGATCTACTCTCTCAACAAAAATTTAAGCATACAACATTTTTAACAATAGGGATAACGTTGTACAGCAGATCTCTAGATTTTGCACAATTGAGACTTCATTCTCATTGATTAGCAACACCCCACTTTCCTGTCATCCCAGCCTGAGGCAACAACCATCCTCCTCTCAGTTCTACGAGCTTCACTATTTGAGATATCTTAAGTGGAATCATGCAGTTATTTGTCCTTCTGTGACTGGCTTATTTCACTCAGCATAATGTCCTCAAGGTTCATCTATGTTGTCATAGATGCAGGATTTCCTTCTTTTTAATGGCTGAACAACATTCCATTATATGTATATACCACATTTTCTTTACCCATTCATCCAATGATGGACATTTAGCTTGTATTCACATCTTGACTATTGTAAGTGGTGCTGCAATGAACACGAAAATGCTAATACCGCTTTGAGATCCTGATTTCAATTCTTCTGGAAAAATATCCAGAAGTAGGATTGCTGGGTCATACAGTAGTTCTATTTTTAATTTTTTGAGGAATCTCCAACAGTTTTGCACAGTGGCCACAATATCTTACATTCCCATCAACATTGTACAATGATTCCAATTTCTCCACATCCTTGCCAACACTTGTTGACTTTTGTGGGGTTTTTAAAATAATAGCCATTCTAACAGGTGATATACCTCATATGGTTTTGATTTGAATTTCCCTGATGATTAGTGACCTGAGCTATCTTTTCCTATATCTGTTGGCCGTAAGTATGGTATTTTGAGAGAAGCATCTATTCAAGTCTTTAGCCCATTTTAAAATCAGGTTTTATTATTTTTTTTGTATCGATGGTAGGAGTACCTTATGTGTTTTGGTTATTAACCCTTTTTCTGATACATGGTTTACAATATTTTCTCCCATTCCATAGGTTGCCTTTCACTCTATTAAATGTTTCCCTTGCTGTGTGGAAGGCTTTTTAGTTTGATGGAGCCCCACTTGTCTATTTTTTGCTTTTGTTGCCTATACTTTTGGTATCAACCCAAAAATTCATTGTGAAGACCAATGATATGAAGTTTTCCCCCTATGTTTTCTTCTAGGAGTTTTACACTTTGGGGTCACTTTTAATCCACTGAGTTGATTTTTGTGTATGATGTAAGGGTTCAATTTCATTCTTTTGCATGTGGCTATCCAGTTTTCCCACCGCCATGTCCCACTGTATATTCTTGGTCCCTTTCAAAGGTCATTTGACCATCTATGTGGGGATTGAACCCTGGGCTCTCTATTCTGTTCCATTGGTCTTTATCACAGTACCATACTGTTTTAATTACAGTAGATTTGCAATATATTTTAAAATCAAGACGTATGATGTGTCCAGCTTTGTTCTTTCTCAAAATGTTTTGGCTATTGAGGGTCCTTTGTGGTTCCACATAGATTTTAGAATTTTTTTTATATCTCTGTGAAAAATGCCACTGGAATTTTGACAAGGGTTTCATTGAATTTGTAGATACCTGTGAGTGGTATGGATATTATAACAATATTAATTGTTTCAGCCCATGAACACAGGATGTCTTTCCATTTCTTTCACTGCTTTCTTGGCAGGTTGTATGTTTCCAGGAATGTATTCATTTCTTTTTGGTTCTTCAGTTTCTTAGCATACAAATATTCACAGTAATCTTTCATGAACTATAAACTATAAAAAGATTATTTGTATAGTACCATTTGTAATGTCTCCCCTCTTATTTCTGGTTTTATTTATATTAGTCTTCTCTCTTTTTGTGTTAGATGGTCTAGCTAAAGGTTTCTTTCTTTCTTTTTTCAAAAAACATGCTTACTTTTGTTGATGCTTAAAATTGCTTTTTTCTTCTTCATTTTGTTCATATCTCCTCTGACCTTTACTATTTCCTTCCTTTCACTTACTTTGGGCTTAGTTTGTTCTTTTCTTCATTCCTTGATGTGTAAAGTTCAGTTGTTATTTGGGATCTTAAGACAGTAAAATGAATGAAAACTCCAAGGCTCTATCTTATTAGCAATAATTTTTTTCTAAGATAATATTATAACTATAAGCACATCTGACACTTTTATAATATCAGTCCTCTTTTTATTGCCAGTAAAATGTCATCAACATATAAGTCCTGCTTACCAAACCTCAAAAAAAAAATAATCCTAAAATTTATGTGGTCATAAATGCTAGTGTGGGTGGTCAGGGAGGAGAGGTTGAGACATAATGAAATCAAGTTTTATTGTTTAGCATTATAAAATCACCTACAGTGGGAACCACAAAGAATATTATTAACAAATGTTTTGGTTTCAAGCTAACAATTTTTAAGTGCTCCTTCAATAATGATCAAAAGGTATGATGCCGAATGGTTAATCAACCACTCGTTCTACACTCACCTTACACTGAGTGACAACTTGCTGTTACTGCTGCTTTCTTCCGACACAGATCTATAACATCAATAAAGTTTATTTTAAATAAGTGGGGGAATTTTAAAATGTTGAACATTTAAGTGACTATTTGAACGAAAAATGTTCTTCAAAACAGAGTGATTCACTACACAAAATGTCTCCTTCCAGCAAAATAAGACAAAACAAATAAAACTGGTACCATCTCAATATTACAACAAATGCCATCAGCCACCTTGCTTTGTCGACAAAATCCTCTCATCCTCATTTTACATTTACTCAACTTTTACAGATAGGCCCCCTGATTCTATGATATCACTAATTCCTCAGGCCAAATTAAACCAAAACCATAAAGTAGCAGTCAAAAATTTCAGTTAATTTTTCCATATATTTCTACAGATTTCTTTCATTCTCTCATAACATACTCAGATCTTCTCTTCATATCACTTCTTGGAAGGTAAAACTAGAGGTAAATACCCCTCTGGAAGAATACAGTAAATTATGACTAAGGGGCTCAATAATCATGTTTAAATAGTTGTGTAACTGATTACAGATAATATGGTGATTTCATTTATTAATTTGGTGTACCCAAAAGTTTACGATACATTGGAAAGCTATTATTTCACATTTTGTAGAGTTATAGAGAACAATTTTAAGAACATAAAGATTAAATCCCTTGCTCAAGATATCATACTTAGTAAGATATGCAAGATTTAGGAGTTGAAACCAGGATTTCTGAGGCTAAATATAATTTTCTCACCACGGCATGATGCTTCCTCCTGTCTCCTAACCTGATTAGTATGAATTACACATGTAATTTCTAGTTGAGAGATGACTGGACAAATCAGCAATAATTAGGAAAATAAATATTATGCAGGCAGGTTCACAGATATTATATCTAGTTGAGTGGGGTGTTCTGATAAAGTTATTTACCACTGGTCTGAGGATCTATATCTTAAAATTTTATTTGTTTATTTACTTTTTAAATGCAGTGTTATTTATTCTCATGAGGCTCATGGACACTATGACTATTTAGACAGAACCAGTGGATTAAGAGGCCGAATAAACCTCCACAATACCCTTGGCACCCATATCTCCTCCTCAAGTGATACTGGTGGTAAAATGAATGGTTTTAGTAATGAGTAAAACCAGAGAAAACATGAAAACACCAAGCTAGTTTGAAATGTGTCCCTGGGCCATCCTCATATTGTTTTACCTACAGTCTTAGCTTATTCCTGATGAAACTTGACTACTTTTTTCTTGACTTATTTAATTTAATAAGAATAAAAACATATATACCTCTCGCTTTCAGGTTCTCCTCTGTAGCATAGCTCCCTTATTTTACTCTGGCTTATTATTATAACAGCAATAGTAATGATGAACACAGGTAGAGAAATGTAGAAAATGAGTTGTAATCTGTGTTTTGGATGACTGAGAGATATCTCCCGCAAAAGCTTTTTACCTAGAATGCAAAGCATCCATTTCAAATTATGTCAGAGATTTTATTAACCAAATCAAAAGGTGGAGGGGTATCATTACCAATAATATTCCCCAAAACTAAAAATTTCATTCACATAGACTGTGAATATAATAAAATCTGAAAACCCAAACTTATATATAAAATGGGCTGTTACTAGCGCTTTACTGATGTTTTTGAGTTTTCAAACTTCCACCATATGGTGATTTCCTTGATTGAAGGTAATGTTCTTTCATGGACCACATATTTAATGCTTGCAAATATTTCTTCAATTCTGTTCTGATACAGGGTTTCCGAGGCTCAAACATGTATATCACAAAGAGTATTGGATTGTACCTGTATGTGAGAATTAAATCTGGGGTATCTGGCATTTAATTTCTCTTACATTACTACAATTTTTTTCCTAAAAATTAAAAATCAGTAGTCTCTAAACTTATTTAAGTTCGTTAATCAAATATGTCAAATATGCAGCAATAGGAAATTGTTAAAATGGCTCTAGAATTATTTTATAGAATGCATGGCTAAGCTTGGCTTTGACCCACTTCTGACTGACTAGTGCTAATATCTACATTTTCCTCATCTGTTCTTGTAGATTCTCAGCTGGCATCTGCATTCACCTTTCCGGATTCATAATGTACCGAGTTCTGCTCTCTCCACAACTTGTTGGTATGCTTCCTTTTATTTGATATGAACTGTGACTCTATCACTTCTTTGCCACACTGGAGGAGCTGAGAGTCAGAAGAGCAACTCCCCAGCTACAGTGTGGATGATCGCTGAGGCTCAAAATACTCCTCTTACCACTGTCCCAGCACTTCTCCCTTTTCCCCCATGTGTTTGTTTTAAGCGAATTCAAGGTAGGAGCAACATTTTCTTTTTCAGTCAGCTTTGTGCATGCGCTTGGGGTTCCCAGTATCTTCGAGACAAAGATTACATGATATTTGTAATTAGAAAACAAGTGAATCAGATGAAGAGATCAGCCTCTCTGGCCATATACTGCAGATTGCTTCTCAACTATGTGTATAGTCTTCCGGGTAATCAGTGATACCACATGGGTTATTTGAAAATGAATGTAATATATGCCCAGGTGGCCTTGGAAGTCTAAGTAGGAAAAATTGGTCTCACTTCTCTCGCTTATACTGTCTAGTTTTAACAAGCACTACTTATTTATACCAGCCAACAAAGAATATTTTCTACTAACTCTCCTCTCAGTTTGGTGACCTTCATTAAGTTAATTACTCGGAAACTCCATTTCCCATTGGTTAAACTAGTCCCCAGTAATCTGCCTCAAGGCTTCTACCTCCTTCTAAAGATGCCTCAGGGAATCATCCAGTCATTTAACTATTATTCATGGTTTTTCACCTCCTTCCTTTTATGACCCCAAAGTATCTTAGCCTTTATGACTCAAGCGTTTAACTGTCATACCAAACTCCCCAAAACATAGATCTTACCCATACCAAACTTTATGGGTAAATATCAGGTACAGAAATAAAAGATTTTTCCCTGGAGGAGCCAGCATGCATCAGCGGCAGCTCCCAAAGCTTCCTTATCCTCCACCCTGTGCCACATTCAGATTGATTACAGAAAACACAGATGGAGAGCTTTGTGTAAAGTAGATACAAGATTGCTCATAAACAGTCATTTCACTTTTGCACTGTTACACACTTTACATGATTACCCAGTTTCTCCAGCCAGCTATTCCACCATAAATCAGTAACTCCAGGTTTACTTAGAATAATCTATGTATACGGATGAGTATATCCTGCCAAAAACATTTTATACAGAGGGACTCCTGTTATCTTTCTCTAGCAAATACTGTTCATACATGTAACGATTAATTTATGCATCCGTTTGACTGGGCCACGATGACCTCAGATATTTGGTCAAATATTATTCTGGGTGTTTCTATGGGGTGTTTTCAAATGAGATTAACATTCAAATCAGTAGACTGAGTAAAGCAGTAGCTTTATTTAATGTGGGTGGGCCTCATCCTGGAGGCCTTAATAAAACGAAAACACTGACCCTCCAGTGGACATGGGAAGATTCTTCCTGCCTGAGGTGCCCAAACTGGGACATCAGCTGTTCCTGACCTTCAAGCCTGCCGTCCTTCATACAAAAACTGCACCATTGGCTCTCCTGGGGCTGCAGGTTACTGACTCACTCTGCACATCTTGGGATTTGTCAGCCTCCGTAATCACATGAGCCAATCAATTCCTTCGAAAACATGTCTCTCTCTCTCTCTCTCTCTCTGTCTGTCTCCATACTATTGATCCTGTTTCTCTGGAGAATTTTGATTTTGGTACCAAGAAGCAGGGTGTTGTTATAACAAATACCTAAATATGTGGAAATAGCTTTGGGACTCGTAACGGGTAGTGGCTAGAGGAATTTTGACGCACATTTCCGAAAACTCCGAGATTAATCTGAAGAGACTGTTGGTAGAAACATGGACGGTGAGAGCAACTCTGGTGAGGGCTCAGGGAGAAAAGAGGAGAGCAGAAGAGAAAGCCTACATCTTCTTAGAGAGTACAAAGATAATCATGAACAGAATGGTGGTAGAAATATTTACATGAAAGTTGTTTCTGGTGAGATTTTAGACAGAAAAGGAAAATGATTAAGAAAAGGTAACTACTGCTGTAAAGTGGCAAAAAACTTGGCAAATTGTAACCTCGTGTTTTATGGAAGATAGAACTTGTGAGCCATGAAACTGGATAATTAGCTCAGAAGATTTCTAAGTGAAATGTTGAAGATGTAGTCTGGGTACTCCTGACTGCTTACAGTAATACGTGAGAGGAGGAGATAAATGGAAGAAGTAAGCGTTACACACGGAGGTACCAGAACTTAAAGATTTGGAGAATTCTGTCTATCCATATTGCAAAAAATGGGAAAACATGTTTTAGAGAGAACATAGCAAAAGTATGGATGGAAAAATCATCTGATAAAGAGACTGTGCATGTGAACCACCTCAGGAAAAGTCAGGAATAAGGATGAGATTACACCAGCAGAAACACTGCCAGGCTGGACCAAAGGGAACAGCACTGGGCAACAGAGCTATGTGGCCGCCAATATACTTTATCCTTCAAGAAAAGAGAAGGACGCTAAGGTGATTCAGAGATCATCAAGTCTTCCTCCCCCATCACAGGTCCAGGAGCTGTCCCCTCCTTGGTTTTGACCAGCCAAGCTCCCCCACCCAGTGGTTGAGAGGGGCAGGGCCACTCCAAAGAGCATATGGATGGGGCCTCTATCCAGAGCTGAAGGAGTGGGGTTGACTCTCCTGCAGGCTCTGGGGTTATGCTGCTACCCCAATGGGCATGGAGGGCAGAACATCAACCCTAAGAGGATTATCTTCCAACCTTAAAATCGAATTGAACTTGCTTTGCTAGGTTTTATTTGTACTTACTGGGATCTGTCACCCCTTTCTTCTTTCCAATTTCTCCCTGTAGGAACAAGAATGTCTATCCTATGCCTGTCTCACCTTTGTTTTTTGGAAGCACATAACTTGTCTGATTTCACACGTTCATAAATGGAGAAGAATTTTGCCTCAAGATGAATCATACCTCAAGTCTCACACATTCCTGATTTAGATGATATTTAGAAGAGACGTTGTATTTGGAATTTATACTGAAACGGGTTAAGACTTTTGGAGCTACTGAGATGGGGTGGACGTATTCTGCATAAAAGGAGGACATGAATTTGGGGAGCCATACGATGGAATGTTATGGACTGAATAGTGTTCCCCCAAATTCATATGCTGAATTGAATCCCTAAACCCCAGTGTGATGGTATGTGGAGATGAGGCCTTTGGGAGGTAATTAGGGTTGAGATCATAAGGGTGGGGTCCTAATCTGATGGAACTGATGTTCTTATAAGAGGAGGAGGAGACACCAGAGAGCTTTCTCTCTCCACACACACAGAGGACTCAGCAAGAAGGCAGCCATATGCAAGCCAGGAAGAGAGCTCTCACCAGAAACCGAATTTGCCAGCACCTCGATCATGGGTTCCCAGCCTCCACAGTTGTGAGAGAATAAATTTCTATGGTTTAAGATACCCAGTCTGTGGCATTTTGTTATGGCAACCAAGCAGACTAATAGTGTATTTTCATGAAGGAATGGATGAGGTCATTTATTCCCTAGGCCATCCATTGAAGGAAGGACTAGCTGTGGAACACCAAACAAACAAGTGATTACCAGTGGAGAGTGGGAAGAGGGGAGGGGAAAGGGATTAAAAGGCATAAACTTCTATGTAGAGAATAAGCTACAAGGTTACATTTGTGCAGCACAGGGAATAGAGCCAATATCCTAATAACATTAAATGGACTATAATCTATAAAAACTTTGAATCACTATGCTGTAAACGTGAAACTAATACATTGTAAATTGACTGTACTTAAAACACTTTCCTTCCTAGAGATATTCATTACCTAATAGTCTAGAGAACTTCAGGTTAGAAGACAAGATGGTTTAGTATTAGAAAATCTTCAAAGGCAATATAAGACACAATATAATCAGTTCAATAGATGCCTTCCACATATCTAATAAAGCCCAAAATACATTCCTGATTTTAAATAAAATTGGGAGAGATAAATATTTTCTCAACAAGATGAATATTGAATCAAAAGGAGCAGCCTTTTCATGAGACAATATTAGAGGTATTCCTAAGAAGTAATGACAGCCTCTTTCATGATGATTTCCTGTTATTCTGAATGGATTACCCAATACAATTATGAAATGAGAGAGAGAGAGAGAGAAGGTGAAATTAACTGAAGAAGAGGAAAGAAAGGAAAATTATTATTAAAAAGGTGTGGCAAAATTATTATTAATTTCAGTTCATATCATTTAAAAAATATAAACCCCCTAAAAAAATCAACTAAAAGCCTTTTGAAAATGATGATAGTCCATTGATAAAATGTACGCACAAAAATCAGGTTTCCTATAATTACAAGTAGCAATTTAAAATACAACAGATCTTCTGATATCAATGTTCAAAAAAATGATGATATTCTTAAAAATTAAACTGGTAACTTTTGATCTATAGATCCTGCTATACCCATAGAGAGATCAAAACCACAATGAGTTATCACTTTACACTCATTAGGTTGGTTACTATAAAAAGAAGAGTTGGTGAGGATATGGAGAAATTGGAAAACTCGTTGATGAGAATGTAAAATGATTCAGCCTCTATGAAAAAGAGTTTTGTGGTTCCTCAGAAAGTTAAATATAGAATTACTATATTATCCAGCAATTCCACATTTAGGTATATACTCAAAGTATTGAAAACATGGACTCAAACAGATATTTGTACACCCACATTCACAGCATCATTATCCACAATAGTCAAAAGGTGGAAGTAAGCCAAGTATCCATCAACAGATCAATGGATAAACCAAATGTGATATATACATGCAACCGAATATTACATGGCCTTAAAATGGAACGAAATTTTGACATGCTACGACATGGGAGAACTTTGAAGACATTATGTTAAATGAAATAAACAATAAATAAAAGGACAAATAATGTATAATTCCACTTCTATAAGGTATGTGAAAGTGGTCAAATTCATAGAAACAGAAATTAGAATGGTGGCCTCCATGGGTTGAGGAAGAGAGGAATGGGGAGTTATCGTTTAATGAATATAGAGTTCCAGTTCTGCAAGACGAAAGTGTTCTGGAGATGGATGGTGGGTTTACAACAGTGTACACCAATATATTTAATGCCACTGATTCATACATTTAATAATGGTTAAAATGGTAAATTTTATGTTATGCATATTTAACAATTAAACATATACATATAAAAATGTATGTGTATTAGGTCAAAAATATCACTAGAAGTGATTGTCAAGGGTAATGAAAGAAAAATATGCAGAATAATTATAAATTTCCTACAACCATAAGATAAGTGGGAAGCCTCATGAAATTAAAGAAATGTGAATGGAACTTTTTTTACTATTGGCTTGTCATAGATTTAAAAGGTTGATAATAACACCTGAAAATCAATAATAATATATAATATTAGTAGTGGTTAACTTCTGGGGTTAAGATTATATAAAATTATTAAAAGAAAAATTATAATATAAGATTAAATAAACTTGATGTATAAATTTTATATACCAAGTAGACAAGTTAACAAAAATATATGAGGATTTAGATTCTAGAATATGCAAACAAGTAAGTCATACACACAATCACATATATATTTAATTATATTTAATTATGTACATATGTTATATCTTTGTATGTAATGCTGTAAAAACAGATTATACATTCTTTGAAAATATCCATGAAATATTAATAAAAGACAATAAGGTACTGGTTACAAATAAGGCCAGGATAAATTCCATAATTTGAGGTTTTCCCAGGCCATATTCTGTTAACATAAGTCAGTGATATTTAAAATAAATAAAATGAGGATATAAAGCAAACTTGGATTCCTTGGGATCACCATGCCTCTCAAACTCTTTATGCCCCCAAATGCATTCAGCATCACAAGGGCTTCTCCCACATTGAGTCCAGGCCCATCAGCAGCCCAGGGCTTCCTTGACTGGGTACAGGGCCCCAAGGAGATAATTTGGGCACAGAACAGGCAGTCAGCTGGCATACCAGCCCAGGGCTTTTGGGGTAGACCGACAGGTCCCAGAATAGAGGGGATGAATACAGCCTACGGCAGCTGACTAAAAGAAACTAGTTGTATTGGAAGGTTTCCTCTGAGCCCAGGCTCAGGTGCAACCACAGTACTGCCATTTGGACCTAAAGTGGCTTAGGGTAACTAACCATGATTGTTGGCCTGGCACTGTTCCAAGTGTTGTAATGAAAGCCTTATATACCAGGGCATCCATTAACAGGATGGGAAATTTTCTGATTTTTAGAAACTGGCTTGGAAGTTTGGAAGGAAAAAACAAAATTCATACAGAAGCTTAAAAAAATACCCAGGAACTAAAAGCAACATTGTTTTGGTGTCAAGTGAATATAGCATAGATTATCTGCAGTTGCTGTTGCTGTTTTTAACTCTGACTACTGATGTTCACTCTGAGTGATGTGACTTAAGTGTGCAACCTAAGGGTACTGAAATCATTAATGTGAACAGTACATCTTTGACTTAGTCTGTGGATTAACTGTTGTGCTTTGTGTCAAGATAGCACTAATTTTTCATATTGTCAATACTGTGATCTTTTCTAAGAGCTCAGATAATGAAATGATGACAATACTAACACCAGCATGACCCAGACATCACTGAACAAGAAGGCTAAATGACTGTTCCTAGTGACAGATGGAAGAACATATACAACTAGATTAGATACGTAAGTAACCAAACATAGCGTATTGTACAATATGCCAAAAATAATTTGGACCTAGAAATAAACCATGTGTATATGGTCAATTAACATATAACAAAGGAGTCAAAAATATACAATCTAGAAAGGATAGTCTCTTCAATAAATTGTGTTGGGAAAACTGAACAGCTACATGTAAAAGAGTGAAACTGGACCACTATCTTACACAATACATAAAAATTAACTCAAAATGGATTAAAGAGTTGAATGTAAAACCTAAAACCATAAAACTGCTAGAAGAAAATATAGGCAGTAAACTCCTTGACTTTAATCTTGGTGATGATTTTTTGAATCTGACACCAAAAGTAAAGGCAACTAAAGCAAAAATCAACAAGCAGCAAAACATCAAATGTAAAAGCTATTTCACAGCAAAGGAAACTATCAACAAAATGAAAAGACAACCTAGTGAATGGGAAAATATATTTGCAAATCATACATCTGATAAGGGGTTAATATCCAAAATATACAAAGATGTCATACAACTTAAGAGCAAAACAAAAAAAATCCAATTAAAAAATGGGCAGAAGATTTGAATAGACATTTTTCCAAAGAAGACATCCAAATAGCCAACAGGTATATGATAAGATGCTCAATGTCAAAAATCATTGGGAAAATTCAAATCAAAACCACAATGAGATATTACCTCACACCTGTCAGAATGGCTATTCTCAAAAAGATAAGAAATAACAAGTGTTGGTGAGGATGTAGAGAAAAGGGAACCCTCATGCAATGTTGGTTGGAATGTAAATCGGGTTAGCCACTATGGAATACAGCATGCATGTTCCTCAAAAAATTTAAGAATATAACTACCATATGATCCAGTAATTTGACTTCTGGGTATATACCCAAAGGAAATGAAAACACTAACTTAAAAAGACACATATACCTCCATAGTCATTGCAGCAGTATTTACAGCAGCCAAGATATAGAAACAATCATCTATCATCCTGACCAAAAAATGTGATACATGTATGTGTGTGTGTATATATATATATATATATATATATATATATGTATAAAATGAAATATTATTCAGCCATAAAAAGAATAAAATCTTGCCATTTGCAAGAACATGGATGAGCCTCGAGGGCATTATGCTAAATGAAATAAGTCAGACAGAGTAAGACAAATACCATATGATCTTACTTATATGTAGAATCTAAAAAACAAAACAAAACAAAAAACAAGCTCATAGATACAGAGAACAGATTGGTGGCTGCCACACATTGGGGTGGGGGATGAGCAAATTGGGTGAAGGGGGTCAAAAGGTCCAAACTTCCACTTACAAAATAAATACATCATGAGGATTTAATGTACATCATGGTGACTGTAGTAAATAATACAGTATTTTACAGTTTTTTTCTTATAGTTGATTTCTAATCTCATAGCACTGTGGTCAAAAAAGATGCTTGATATGATTTAAATTTTCTTAGATTTACTGAGGCTGCTTTGTGGCCCAAGATGTGAGCTATCCTGGGAATGCTCAATGTGCACATGAAAACAATATGTATTCTGCTGTTTTCAAATAGAATGACATATAGATATCAATTAAGTCCACAGGATCTAATGTGTCATTTAAGGCCTGTATTTCCTTATTGATTTTCTCTCTGGATGATCTGTCCATTGGTGTAAGTGGTGTGTTAATGTCCCCCACTATTATTGTGTTACTATCAATTTTTCCTCTTATATATGTTAACATTTGTCTTATATATTGAGATGTTCCTGCGCTGGGTGCATATATATTTACAATTGTTATATCTTCTTAGATTTATCCCTTGATCATTATGTACTGCCCTTCTTTGTCTCTTGTAACAGTCTTTATTATAAAGTCTATTTTGTCTGATATGAGTATTGCTACTCCAGCTTTCTTTTGATTTCCATTTTCATGGAATAACTTTTTCCATCTCCTCACTTTCATCTGTATGTGTCTTTAGATCTGAAGTGGGTCTCTTGTAGACAGCATATATATAGGTCTTGTTTTTCTATCCATTCAGCCAGTCTATGTCTTTTGGTTGGAGGATTTAATCCATTTACACTTAAGGTAATTATCAATATATATGTTTTTATTGCCATTTTTTAAATTGTTTTTTTTTTTGGTCTTTTTCTTCCCTTCCTCTTTTGTTCTCTTCTCTTGTGATTTGATAACTAACTTTACTGTTGTGTTTGGATTCCTTATTCTTTTTGTGCGTGTATCTACTGTAGATCTTCAGTTTAGGGTTACCATGTGGTTTTGATATAGCAGTCTATATTTAAACAAGATTGTTTTAAGTTGCCAGTCTTTTAATTTCAAATGCATTCCCAATATCCTGCATTTGTACTATCTTCTCACAATTGCCGGTTTTGATATATTTGTGTGCAGATTATTTCCTACCTTTACTATATATTTGCCTTTACTGGTGAGCTTTTCCATTCATATATTCCTTGTTTCTTGTTGTGGTCTTTTCTTTTCTGCCTAGAAAATTCCTTTAGCATTTATTACAAAGCTGGTCTGGTAGTGCTGAATTCTCTTAGCTTTTGCTTGTCTGTAAAGCTTTTGATTTCTCTGTCAAATCTGAATGAGAGCCCTTCTGGGTAGAGTATTCTTGGTTGCAGGTTCTTCCCTTTCACCACTTTAAATATATCATGCCACTCCTTTCTGGCCTGTAGAGTTTCTGCTGAAAAATCAGCTGATAACCTTATGCAAATTCCCTTGCATTTTATTTGTTGCTTTTCCCTTGTTGCTTTTTATATTTCCTCTTTTATTTTTGTCAATTTGACTACTATGTGTCTCAGTATGTTCCTCCTTGGGTTCATCCTGCCTAAGAGTCTGCGCTTCCTGATTTGGGTGACTGTTTCCTTTCCCACATTAGGGAATTTTTCAGCTATTATATCCTCAAATATTTTCTCAGGCCCTTTCTCTCTCTCTTCTCCTCTGGGACTGCTATAATGAGATACATTTAATGTTGTCCCAGAGGTCTCTTAGACTCTCATTTCTTTTCATTCTTTTTTCTTTATTCTGTTCCCTGGCAGTGATTTCCACCATTCTGTCTTCCAGGTAACTTATCCATTCTTCTGCCCCATTTATTCTGCTATTGATTCCTTCTAGTGTATTTTTCATTACAGTTATTTTACTGTTCATCTCTGTTAGTTTGTTCTTTAGATTTTCTAGCTCATTGTTAACCATTTCTTGTCTCTTCCCAGTCTGTGCCTCCATTCTTTTTCCAAGATTTTAGATATTTACTGTCATTACTCTGAATTCTTTTTTGGGTAGACTGCCTATCTCCGCTTCACTTAGTTGTTCTTCTGGGGTTTTATCTTGTTCCTTGCTCTGGGATATATTCCTCTGCCATCTCATTTTGTCTAACTTTCTGTGATTGTGGTTTCCGTTCCACAGGCTGCAGGGTTGTCATTCTTCTTGCTTCTGCTGTCTGCCCCCTGGTGGATGAGGCTGGTCTAAGGGACTTGTGCCAGCTTCCTGATGGGAGGGCCTGGTTCCTGCCCACTGGTGGGTGGAACTGGGTCTTGTCCCTATGGCGGGCAGGGACATGTCAAGGGGTGTGTTTAGTGGGAAGCTGTGGGCTCAGGAAGACTTTAGGCAATCTGTTCACTGATAGGTGGGGTTATGTTCCCATCCTGCTTGTTGTCTGGCATGAGGCATCCCAGCACTGGAGCCTATAGGTAGTTAGGTGGGGCCAGGTCTTGGTGAGAAAATGGCAGCCTCCAGCAGGGCTCATGCCAATAAGTATGCCCCAGAACTACTGCCACCAGTGTCTTTGTCCCTGCAGTGGGCCACAGCCACACCCAGCCTGCACAGGAGACCCCCCAATACCAGCAGGTATGTCTGGTCCAGGCTCTTATGAGGTCACTGCTTTTTCCCTGGGACCTGGTGCACACAAGACCTTGTGTATGCCCTCCAAGAGTGGAGGTTCTGTTTCCCCAAGTCCTGTGGAATTACTATGATCAAACCCCGCTGACCTTCAAAGGCAGATGCTCAGGGGGCTCCTCCTACCAATGACAGACCCCTAGGCTGGGGAGCCTGACATGGGGCTCATAACTTTCACGCTTTGGGAGAACCTCTGCGATATAATTATTTTCCAGTTTGTGGGTTGCCCACTCGATGGGTATGGGATTTGATTTTATCACTACTGTGCCCCTCCTACCATCTTGTTGTGGCTTTTTCTTTATATTTGGATGTAGGGTTACTTTTTTGGTAGGTTCCAGTATTTTTCTGTTGATGGTTGTTCAGCAGTTAGTTGTGATTTTGGTGTTTTTGTGAGAGAGGGTGAGCTAACTAACATCTTTCTACCCAGCCATCTCGTCTCTGTCTCCTTTTTTTTTCCCTTTGTGCTTAGTCTTGTTTCACTCCCTCATAAGGTGCCGAGTGCAGAGGCTTTGCACCCAGCACTTCAAACCAGAGTGCCCAGTGTGAAACGGCTGTGCCGACATCTCCGCTCAGTGTGCAGAAGCACTCAATAATACAGTGTTGCTTATTTAAAAGTTGCTAAGAGATTAGAATTTAAAAGTTCTCAACACAAGAAAAAAAATTTTGTAACTATGCATGGTGACAGCTGTTACCTAGACTTATTATAGTGATTATTTTCCAAGGTATACAATATCAAATCATTATGTTGAACACCTGAAACTAATGTAATGTTATACATCAGTTCTATCTCGATTAAAAATATTTGGATTTGGGTATGGTGGAGAAGGAGTTGTGAAAGCAACATATGGAGATGGAATCTCAAATGTCTGCAGTGAGACAAGAAAGTATTTCTAAGTCAGTCATATTTTTCTGTTTCCTAATGAAAAAAAACAAATTGTCTTCCCAAAAGATAGCAATGTTCAAATAAAAATAGCTACCACTGAATTAGTTTGGGTACACCACAAGAACAAAAATATTTTCTCTATTCATTCAGTTTCTTGATTGTTCTACAAAACTGAGTGAAATTACATTTCTAGATTCATAGATTGCAACTAAAATGCCCAATGGGAGAAAAAAGAGTTATTTTGATAACATCTGTTGACTCCTCACAGTGAAGTAATGATTCTGTCACATTTTACCAAGTGAATGTGGCAGCAAAATATTGCCCTCAGCTCTTAGGTAATTTGGTTTCCAGAACAGAGTTTCAAATAGGCTTCTAAATTTCTATGAAAATTTTAATAAAACCATATAAAACAAAAAGATTTTTGCTATCTTGCTCAAATACAAACTAGACTTTGCTCATCTATATGTGTAGTTAGCAGACAGGGCAAATGTAAATTTTTGCAAGTTCCATTCAGTCTATAAATTTCTTAATGAAGAAAAGAAAAAGATCTCACTTGCCAAATGTCCTGTACACCTGGTACACAACACCAAAATGGGTGTGATTTGTTTTCCTGTGATATAAAGGCTTTCATAATGAAAGGTTCAGTCAGTTTCAGTTTCCTCAAAACGCATAAGCACTTACCAAGAATTTTTTTTTTAACTTCACAAAATGGAAAGAAATTGCTTCCTTAAATAAGTGTAGAAGATGACTGTACTCCTTACTGACCGTAAAAGATATGTTAAAATATTTAAGATGTAAAATCTTATTTTTAAAAGTTTGGACAAGAAGAATGTACTTCTCTAATTTTGAAACTCATGGAGGATGAGAATAGGAAAAAAAGTGTGTAGTGAAGCAGAAACTTATGTGCTATTTCTCCAAAACAATCTGATGATCTGTGAAGGGGCCATCAGGATTATAGAAAAGGATGCACTGACTGCACCTGGGTAGTTCTATGATTTGCACAGGTTGTGACAACAACTCATACAATGAAAAAATGACTCATATTTTTGGAAATAAGACTGCTTCAGAACTCAAAAAAATGTAACCAGAGATGGGTAAGCAAGTTCAGAAGGACCTTCTCAGTTCCTTTATTAAAACTGTAATTTATGGGCTTCCCTGGTGGCGCAGTGGTTGAGAGTCCGCCTGCCGATGCAGGGGACACGGGTTCGTGCCCCGGTCTGGGAAGATCCCACATGCCGCGGAGCGGCTGGGCCCGTGAGCCATGGCCGCTGAGCCTGCGCGTCCGGAGCCTGTGCTCCGCAAGGGGAGAAGCCACAACAGTGAGAGGCCCGCCTACCGCAAAAAAAAAAAAAAAAAAAAAAAACTGTAATTTATGTGGAATTCAACTTAGATTTCACTAATTAAGATTACTTCTATGCTTTAAAGCATGATCCCTGAGAAAGAGAGATTTAACACATGACATCTAATGTGCTTTGGAGTGTATAAAAATGATGGGCCTTATAGACGTGGACAGCCTATAAGATGAATTTAAATATGCAAAGGAGCTAATTGACAGAGAGGTGGCCTACTAGAATAAGCCTGTAGAAAAAAAGAGAATGATTTTTGAAGAGCTGCAAAATAATATTTCCAAGCCTGAAAACCTGCTGTATCTAGTAAGTAAGACCCAAGTATCCCATGCTCAAATGCTTTTGTCAAGATACTTAGCTTAATGCCACCATGATGGACTGACACCAGAATTCAGTAAATGTGGGTTTGTTAAAACAAGAGCTTCAAGTCAAAATGAATTTTACATTTGATTCTATTCCATTTTGCTACTACTTAAAAGAAGAATGTCTTAACAGGATGCAAGAGCAGTTCAGAAAAGTATAACTGGAAAATGAAACCAAAAAACAAAAATATGTCTGACTGTATTACGGCACAGAAGGAAGCATGTCAATGCTATTTTCATTAAATATGAGCATATCTTTAATCATTCCTATCATATTTATATTCTTTCTCCTTTCTAAAAGTCCTATGTTTATGTATCTTAAGAATAAACAATAAGATAGTCGTGTAAAATTTAAATATCTAGTAAAGAATTTTTAAAAAGAGGTAAAATAAATTGCTGTATCAGAGGTTACATTATAAAATATTCTCATTATAAAGTATTGCTGTTTTTACTCACGTTTTATTTTTTAATTGGTTGTTCTATAAACTACTATTGATCAGCACTGTTTACTAATTCTATTGCTATTTCACTTAAATAATAGCAATTTATGTAACAAAAGTACACAGTACAGAATAATATACAATTTCAAATAAATGCCTATTCTTTCAACATATTTATGTGAAAATAATAATATATGTGTAGTTGTATATTATATGTTAAATGATTATGTTTATTTTTTGGTCTGATACACAGTCTGATACAGCTGTGTTTTAGCTGTCTAAAAAGTTACTCACCCTAGGTATGCCCCCCCCAATAGTCAAGCTACACATAAGTCTGCCCAGGAGTTCATCATTTAATTGCCCCAAAAGAAAAAGGGTTTGTAAAGGTAGACAGACCTCCTCTTCTCCCAGGTTAGCTTAGGTGGGTTCCAATAACCCTCTGGAACCAGGGACTATCCCCCACCTGTTCCCAGTCTCATCCAGGCCTGCTTGATCTCAAAATACTACTCAGGAACCCTAGAGGGGATATCCTAAAGGGAAATTTCTAAAGATTAGATTGTAGCCCCTAAAATGCAGGAGAAAGGAGTAGCCTTGAAAGATTCTGGTGGCATTAATATTACAATGACTACTAACATCATTTAAAACTAGGAATATATGAGACAATACAAAGTGAATAATCAAAATTAACTAATCAAATTATATGCACTGGAATTTCTACTTTTAAAATTTCCTACCACTAGTTACACTTTTTCTTAGACAATGTCAGTGTTGATATAGAAAGAAGAGTCCAAACTTAACTGTCTTAGAGCCTTTTAAATATTACAAGTAAAGTAAAACCGTAATTGTTGACATTAGTTGCTTTGCAATGTGACTTGGAACCTACAACCATAATTTATTGTCTTACATATTGTCTTTGATTAATAAAGTTTTAAAGACACTAACCAACTTTGCCTCTGTGTCCATCATCAACACTTCCAAAATCTCCTGCCATCGGCTTGCAATGAGGAGGAGCAAACCCCATTTTACAATGGCAATTGTTAAAATTGTTGCAGACCTAGAATAATCAGAAAATAGAACAATTTTTATGTACAAAGATGGTTTTCAATAGAGACCAATTAATATTCTACATGTATTCAACAGAGAATTTATTCCAGAGAATTTATCCATTCCAGAGAATTTACCTTAAATAGACAAATTCAACAAATTTTCTCTTGACATTTCCCATACTGTAGAAAGTATATCTGGCTTCTGTTGCCAAATCAATTTTTGCCAAATAAATTCTTTTCCCAAATAAATTCTCTCAACTCTCCCCACAGCCAGACCAAAATATTGTCAATCACCAGTAACATGCCTCTAATTATCATTTACTTCCTAGCTTCACAGAACAGCCCAGACACTAAATTAATGAGCAAGACCAGCAAGAAAATCCTAATGACCTTTATTTACCATTTCCTGCCTTCCCTCTGTAAAAATAAGATCATTTTGCTTAGATGGTAACACATAGTGCTTATAGCACATCCAGCCCACATATTTACCAAACATCTTATAGATGTTTGGTAAATCTATAAGGTAAATAGATTTGGTAAATATAGAATCATCTTAAATGTTTCTACTTTATCTTCTCTAATAAACAGTTTGGCAAGATTTCTCAAGAAGATAAGATTGAAGCTATAAGTTACAAACTGTTAAATGACACCAAGCAGCATGAAAGTGATCAAAAACATTATTCAAATGATTTCCTTAAATCTCCAAACTGTTTATTGAATTGTTCAAAGCATGTTGCTTAAAATGAAAACTGAAATTACTTACTCCACTTGAATTACAATCTCGGGTAGAATTGCAACTCTGAAAATTGACATGGTATTTAAGTTCTACACAGTTAAATCTCAGACAATACTGAAACAAAGCAAAAGAAGTAAAAAACAAGTTCAGTCAAACCATCAGATTGTGTGCATAGATAATACATAAGAAAAAATTCAAGAAAATTCAAGAATTCGTATTACCAAGAATTGGCATAAAAATCCAAAACATAAAGTAATAATTGTGACTGCATTGAAATAAATGTGAAATAAGCTATATGCTTTCAGATTGTAAAGATATAGTCTTATATAAGAAGTTGAAACTTTTATTTTCTTACTATCTAGCACCAGAAGTCCTCTTAGAAAGAGAAATATCTGGAAAAATAATTTGATTAGTCCCTTCAGTTCAATAATTATCTGAGAAGCATTTTAAAAATACCCAGGCCTGGGTACCTCCTGAGACCATTATATTAAAATCTCTGGGGCCAGGGGCCAGGCGATTATCATGTGCAGTCAGGGTTAAGAAGTATCGAGTGGGAGGCTGAGGTACTGAAATCATTGGTATGAGGAGCAAAGGAAGGTAGGTTACTATTTCATATGGGGGAAAAAATGAGGAGAAAGCAAGGATAACAGGTAGTTATATGAGGTAATAGGATAATGAGAGACTCCCATGGGTGAGATGGCTAAAAGGCCTTCTAAGAAAAGGAATGTTTAATGTGTGAATTACATTGTCCTAATTTATGGCATTAAATTGTGTGACCTTTCCCAATTATACAACATTTTTCAGTAAAGTCAATACTTTATGAAAGAGTTTTGCTCTTTGGTGAGTTGTGTCTTTGGATCATAATAACAGGGTATGCAGAAAGAAGAGGATCAGAATTCTGAAACAGAGATTTGAGCCAATATCATTTACATTTCAAGGGGAGAGAGATCTCAGGTCTTATTTGTATCTATATGTTTCCAAATGAGCAAGATGTGACAGATACTTGGATTATTTTCTTGCACTATTATCAAAGAGCATTATATAAAAAATAAATTTGAATTTAGCAAGCAAACCTTGAGACTTTCTCTCAAAAGAAATGTACACTTATTTAATTTTCCAGAGTAGCTCTTGGAATTAATAATTTCTAGGATTAATTAGAACATTAAATGGTTGTTAGATATATTGTTTGTTTATAGGATATTAGAACATTCTAAAAACATTCTAAAATTATAGTATGCTATATTATTAATTGTTAACACTGTTCTCTTGTTCTTATGTATAACATAAATGATAACTATAATATGTGTTATAGCAGAATATTGTAATAATAGTATTCAATTTAATTAAAACATTCATCTACCAATCAGAAAAAAATCAGAGTTGATTATAAGAAGTTAAAATCAGTGTAAATTTGGAGGTTCTATTGAAACAATGAATACAATTCAAGAAAGTTGTTACAAAAACATTCCAAAGGAGGAAAAATGCTTGAACATATAATACCTTACTCGTGCCAAACTAGTATTCACATGCGATCTTCAAATGTTAGCTAAAAAATTACTCCCTATAGTGCATGCAAAAGCACTTGATTACATATTGCAGAACATAAAAAATGATCTGTATAAAAATTATTTAAAAGTAATGTTGCTGTTAAAAAGAGGTGTGGAGATCATTAAAAACAAATATTGCTGGAATATTGCTAATATACCTGTTAAAAACTGTCCACACTTGGGGGCTTCCCTGGTGGTGCAGTGGTTGAGAATCTGCCTGCCAATGCAGGGGACACGGGTTCGAGCCCTGGTCTGGGAGGATCCCACATGTCGCGGAGCGGCTATGCCCGTGAGCTACAACTACTGAGCCTGCAAGTCTGGAGCCCATGCTCCGCAACGAGAGGCCACGATAGTGAGAGGCCCGCGCACCGCAATGAAGAGTGGCCCCCGCTTGCCACAACTGGAGAAAGCCCTCACACAGAAATGAAGACCCAACACAGCCAAAATAAATAAATTAATTAATAAACTCCTACCCCCAACATCTTCTTAAAAAAAAAAAAACAAAAACTGTCCACACTTGAAAATAGAGAAAATTGGAGAACCATATTTCTTTTCAATGTCATTTTTTTTTTTTCTTTTTTTTGCGGTATGCGGGCCTCTCACTGTTGTGGCCTCCCCCGTTGCGGAGCACAGGCTCCGGACGCACAGGCTCCGGACGCGCAGGCTCAGCGGCCATGGCTCACGGGCCCAGCCGCTCCGCGGCATATGGGATCCTCCCAGACCGGGGCACGAACCCGTATCCCCTGCATCGGCAGGCGGACTCTCAACCACTTGCGCCACCAGGGAGGCCCCTCAATGCCATTTTTGAACATTCATTAAAGGACCCATCTAAGGTAAAGCTAAAGATTATTTAATTATTTAAGGGAATGTACTTTGTATAACTTGCTAGTCAGTACTGATAAGAGCCTAGATTTTGTGAACTTATATGTTAACATAGTTTCTGTCTGGCCAATATGTAAATGAGTTTTGTCTGATTAAAACCATAACCCAAAATTATGGTTTTATTACACTATAGGACATTAGCAGATTTTACTCCAAACCTAACAAGTGTATTTCAACATTCTTTTACTTAATGCCTCTAAAGTAGGGTGATTCACAAGTGGCATCAAAAATTTAACTTGGCTGATTCTCCATTTCTCTATGTTTTTTTCTTCTTATTTTGGTTTTTTGTTGCTTTGTTTTTGTTTCCAATTCTTGACCAAGTCAGTAAGTCTGCCCACTATGTGTATATATTTGTGAGTGCTTGTATATATGCATATACACATGTGTATACACATACAATTTTGCTTAGTTTATATATTACAGAATGGCTATAACTTTGGGTTGTATTAATTAACTTGTTCGTTTTTGTCACTTTAAAAAGAAAATGAGTGTGACTGTAAGGGATTGTATTAGGTGTGTATGAGTTTTTAGGCTGCTAACTAGCTTCTGTATGAGAGGCAGAAATAAATTATCTACCTCTCACATCTTTCTGAAATATAACTTAATTGAGTTAAAAATTATAATTACTACAATTAGGACATGCCAGTAGCAATAACAGCAGAAGACAATTATGTATCAGGATAATAGGATGTGTAATTGCTTCTCAAAAGACAAAACTGTTTTATCCTAATGCTATATCTGGTTGTTTCAGAATATGAAAGAGGACAGTGAAAGTCAAGGCCTGAATGAATATGGAAAATTATAGACATTTTGTGCAAAGTAACCTTGGTTTTGTTGATAATACCTATGCACAAGAAAATAATGAGTCTGAAAAAAATTTAGCAACAACTGTTCAATTTTGGTGGGGTCATTCATAAGATAATTTAAAAAATATGCTTGTGAATACCGTAAAGCCTCATACTATATTGATGCAAAATTAGAATCTGGGTTTTAAAAATTGTATACGTGGAAATTGCCTGTGAAGTATTCAATTTGCTCTTAACAGTGGTAGTACCAGGTTTTTGTTTACTTTCTATAAATTTACCTGGATGGCAGAGATTCAATATTTCACCAGAATAATTTTCTGTGCTTTGTATTATGTAAATGGTTATTTTTTAAAACTTCCCCCTTTTTTTGAAAGAGCTAAAGTTCCCTATAATTTTACTACCTTTTCCTATTTTATGTAAGCTCTTGCACTGTCACTTTGATTAACAGGGAGTTAAGCAATTTTTACTAGATACCAATAATCCTTTTTAATTAGGTAACCACCTTGGACAACTCTGGTGATTTTACCTTACCAAGGTCAGAGTCTAAAGTCAAAACTTAAATAACACATTAAAACAAAGAGACTTCATAGATATATATAAAACATTCCATCTAAAGCAGTAGAATACACATTCTTTTCAAGTGCACAGGGAACATTCTCCAGGAAAGATCACATGCTAGGCCACAAAACAAGTCCAGGTAAATTTAGTTGGAATCATATAAAGCATCTTTTCTGACCACAAGGTGATTGAGACTAGAAATTAACTATGAGAAAAAAAAAAACGTGGAGCCTGAATAATATGCTACACAACAAAAATGGATCACTGAAGAAATCAAAGAAGAAATTTTAAATGCCTGGAGACAACGAAAATTAAAACACTATAATTGAAAATCCATGGGATGCAGCAAAGGTAGTTCTAAGAAGGAAGATTATAATGATACAAGCATACCTCAGGAGACAAGAAAAATCTCAAACAACTCAAACTTACTTAACAACTTAAACTCCTTTAGTTACTTAAAGGAACTAGAAAAAGAACAAACAAACTGCAAAGTTATTAGAAGGAGTGAAATCATAAAGATCAGAGCCAAAATAACTAAAATAGGGACAAAAAAAACCCCCACACAATAGAAGAGACCAATGAAACAAGAGCTGGTTCCTTGAAAAAGAAACAAAATTAATAAACCTTTAGCCAGACCCATCAAGAAAAAGAAGAGAGAGGGCCCAAATCAATAATACCAGAAATGGAAAAAAAGTTACAACTAATACAACAGAAATACAAAGGATCATAAAAGATATTCCAAAAATTATATGACAATGAAATGGACAAAGTCCTAGAAATGTACAATTTCCCAAGACTGAATAAGGGGTAAAAACAAAATCTGAACAGACCAATTACCAGTATGAAACAGAATCAGTAATTTTAAAACACTCCCAACAAACAGAAGTCCAGGACTACATGGATTCACAGTAAAATTCTACCAAACATTTGGAAGAGAGTTAGCAGCTATTTTTCTCAAATTATTCTAAAAAATTGCAGAGAAAGAAATGTATCCAAAATCATTCTAAGAGGCCATATCACCCTGATACCAAAAGCAGACCAAGATATCACACACAAAAAAGAAAATTACAAGGAAATATCACTGACAAACATAGATGTAAAAATCCTCAACAAAATATTAGCAAACCAAATCCAACAATATATGAAAAGGATCATACATCATGATGCAGTGGGAATGTATTCCAGAGATACAAAAATGGTTCAATACCCACAATTCAATCAATGTGATACACATATTAACAAATTTAAGAATAAAAATTATAGGATTATCTCAATACATGCAGAAGAATCTATTGACAAAATTCAATGCCACTTATAATACAAACTCTCAACAAAGTGGGAATAGAAGGAATATACCTCAATGTAATAAGGGACATACATGTTAATTCCATAGCTAACATCATACTCAATGGTGAAAAGCTCAAACCATTTCCTCTAAGATCAGGAACAAGACAAGAATGCCCCCTCTCACTACTTTTATTCACCATAGTATTGTAAGTCCTAGCCAGAACAATCAGACAAGAAAAAAATAAAAGAAATCCAAATTGAAAAGGAAGGAATAAAATTGTCACTGTTTGCAGATTACATGATATTATGTATAGGAAATCCTAAAAATACCACAAAAACTACTAAAGCTAATTCAGTAAAGATGCATGATACAAAACTAATATACAGAAATCTGCTCCATTTCTATACATTATCAGAGACATTTTTTTCAAAATTCCAATTTCCGTTGTGTCAAAATAATACAACACCTAGGAATAAATCTAACTAAGGAGGTAAAAGACCAGTACTTAGAAAACTGTAAGACACTGATGAAAGTAACTGACGACAATACAAACAGATGGAAAGATGTACCGTGTTCATAGATTGGAAGAATATTGTTAAAACGTCCATACTACCTAAAGCAATCTACAGATTTAATGCAAGCCCTATCAAGATACCCATGACATATTTTCACTGAAATAGAACAAATAATTCTAAAATGTATATGGAACCACAAAAGACCCCAAATAGCCAAAACAATCTTGAGAAAAAGAACAAAGCAGGATGTATAACTCTCCCTGATTTCACACTATATCACAAAGCGACAGTAATCAAAACTATATGTTACTGGCATAAAAAAAAGACACACAAATTAATGGACCCATATAGAGCCCAGAAGTAAACCAACACACTTATGGTGAATTAATCTATCATAAAGGAAGCAAGAATAGACAATGGTAAAAAGACATCAATAAGTGATGCTGGGAAAACTGGACAGCTACATGTAAAATAATTAATTTAGAACATTTTCTCACCCCATAGACAAAAAATACACTGAAAATGGATTAAATACCTAAATGTAAGACTGGAAACCATAAAACTTCCTGAAAAAAACATAAAAGAATGCTCTGTCATAAATTGTAGTGATAATTTTTTTTTGGTCTGTAACCTAAGGCAAAGGAAACAAAAGCAAAAATAAACAAACAGAACCTAATTAAACTCAAAAGCTTTTGCACAGCAAGGAAACCATTGACAAAAATGAAGAAAACCTACTGAATGGGAGAAAATATTTACAATGATATGACCAACAAGGGGTTAAGATGCAAAATATATAAACAGGTCATACAACTCAATATCAAGAACCCAAACTACTCAATTAAAAAATGAACAGAAGACCTGAATAGACATTTTTCCCAGGAAGACATAGAGAAGGCAAACAGGCACATAAAAAGATGCTGAAAATTCATAATCATCAGTTGTAACTTGTCCTTTTTCAATTTTAATTTTATTGACTTGAGTCCTCTGCTTTTTTTTCTTGATGAGTCTGGCTAAAGGTTTATCAATTTTGTTTAACTTCTCAAAGAACCAACTTTTAGTTTCATTGATCTTAGCTATTTTTTTCTTTGACTCTATTTCATTTATTTCTGCTCTGATCTTTATGATTTCTTTCCTTCTACTAACTTTGGGTTTTGTTTGTTCTTCTCTCTCTAATTCCTTTAGGTGTAAGGTTAGATTTATTTGAGATTTTTCTTGTTTCTTGAGGTAGGTTTGTATTGCTATAAACTTCCCTCTTAGAACTGCTTTTGCTGCATCCCATAGGTTTTGGATCATCATGTTTTCATTGTAATTTGTCTCTAGGTATTTTTTGATTTCCTCTTTGATTTCTTCAGTGATCTCTTGGTTATTTAGTAGCATATTGTTTAGCCTCCATGTGTTTGTATTTTTTACAGCTTTTTTCCCTGTAGTTGATATCTTGTCTCATAGCATTGTGGTCAGAAAAGATGCTTGATATGATTTCGATTTTCTTAAATTTACTGAGGTTTGCTTCATGACCCAAGGTATGGTCTATCCTGGAGAATGTTCCATGTGCACTTGAGAAGGATGTTTATTCTGTTGCTTTCAAATGGAATGTTCTATAAATATCAATTAAGTCCCTTTGGTCTATGTGTCATTTAAGGCCTGTGTCTTTATTGGTTTTCTGTCTGGATGATCTGTCCATTGATGAAAGTGGGGTGTTACAATCCCCCACTATCATTGTATTATTGTCGATTTCTCCTTTTATGGCTGTTAGCATTTGCCTTATATTTTGATGTGCTCCTATGTTGGGTGCATATATATTTACAATTGTTATATCTTCTTATTGGATTTATCCCTTGATCATTATGTACCGTCCCTGCTTTGCCTCTTGTAACATTCTGTATTTTAAAATCTATTTGGTCTGGTATAAATATTGCTACACCAGCTTTCTTTTGATTTCCATTTCCATGGATTATCTTTTTCCATCCCCTCACTTTGAGTCTGTATGTGTCCTTAGATCTGAAGTGGGTCTCTTGTAAACAGCATATATATATATAGGTCTTGTTTTTATCTCTATTAAGCCATTCTAGGTCTTTTGGTTGGAGTATTTAATACATTTACATTTAAGGTAATTATTGATATGTATTTATGTATGTTTTTATTGCCATTTTTTAACTGTTTTGGATTTTGGGGGTTTTTTTTCTCCCTTTGTCTTTTGTTCTCGTGTTGTGATCTGATGTCTATCTTTAGTGATGTGCTTAGATTGCTTTTTCTTTTTTGTCTGTGTATCTATTGTATATTTTTGTTGTGTGGTTCCCATGAGGTTTCGATATAGCAGTCTATATGTACACCAGACTGTTTAAAATAGTTGATCTCTTAGTTTCAAATGCATTTCCAATATCCTGTATTTGTACTCTCCTCTTCTCACAATTGCTTGTTTTGATACCATATTTGTGTGTGGATTAATTCCTACCTTTACTTTTTGTTTGCCTTTAATGGTGAGCTTCTCCATGCATAATTTTCTCTTTTCTTGTGGCTTTTTCTTTTCTGCCTAGAGAATTTCCTTTAGGATTTTTTGTAATGCTGGTTTGGTGGTGCTGAATTCTCTTAGCTTTTGTATGTCTGGAAAACTTCTGATTTTTCCATCAAATCTGAAGGAGAGCCTTGTTGGGTAGCATATTCTTGGTTGTAGGTTTTTCCCTTTCATCATTTAAAATATGCAGAACCATTCCCTACTGGCCTGCAGAGTTTCTGCTGAAAAATCAGCTGATAGCCTTATCAGGGTTCCCTTGTGTGTTATTTGTTGATTTTCCCTTGTGGCTTTTAATATTTTTTCTTGTCTTTAATTTTTATTTATTAATATGTGTCTCAGTGTGTTAATCCTTAGGTTTCTCTTGTATGGGATTCTCTGCATTTCCTGGACTTGAGTGACTGTTTCCTTCCTCAAGTTAGAGAATATTTGGCTATAATCTCTTCAAAAATATTCTCAGGCCCTTTCTCTGTCTCTTCTCCTCCTGGGACCTCTTTACTGCAAATGTTGGTGCATTTAATGTTGTGCCAGAGGTCTCTTAGACTGCCCTCATTTCTTTTCATTCTTTTTTCTTTATTCTGTCTTCTGGCAGTGGTTTCTACCATTCTGTCTTCCAGCTCACCTATTCGTTTTTCTGCCTCAGTTATTCTGCTATTGATTCCTTCTGGTGCAGTTTTCATTTCACTTGTTGCATTCTTCATCTCTATCTGTTCTTTAAATCTTCCAGCTCTTTGTTAAACATCTCTTGTAATTTCTTGGTCTGTCCCTCCATTCTTTTCCTGAGATATTGGATGATCTTTACTATCATTACTCTGAATTCTTTTTCAGGTAGTTTGTCTATCTCCACTTCATTTAGTTGTTCTTGTGGGTTTTTATTTTGCTCATTTGTCTGGAACATTTTTCTCTACTCTCTCCTTTAGTCTAGAAATACACCCACACACCTGTGGTCAATTAATCTATGACAAATGAGGCAAGAATATACAATGGAAAAAAGACAGTCTTTTCAGTAAGTGGTGTTGGTAAAACTGGACAGCTACATGTAAAATAATGAAATTAGAACATTCTTTAACATCATACGCACAAAAAAACTCAAAATGGATTAAAGTCCTAAATATAAGACCAGATACTATAAAACTCTTAGAGGAGAACATAGGCAGAACACTCTTTGACATAAATCAGAGCAAAATATTTTTGAGCCCTCTCCTAGAGTAATGGAAATAAAAACAAAAATAAACAAATGGGACCTAATTAAACTTAAATGCTTGTGCACTGCAAAGGAAACCATAAACAAAATGAAAAGAAAACCCACAGAATAGGAGAAAATATTTACAAACAAAGCTACCAACGAGGGATTAATCTCCAAAATATACAAACAGCTCATGCTGCTCTATTTCAAAAAAGCAAACAACCCAATAAAAAATGGGCAGAAGATCTAAATAGACATTTCTCCAAAGAAAACAGAGAGATGGACAAAAAGCACATGAAAAGATGCTCAACATCACTAATTATCAGAGAAATGCAAATCAAAACTACAAAAGGTATCACCTCACACCGGTCAGAATGGCCATCAACAAAAAGTCTACAAACAATAAATTCTGGAGATGGTGTGGAGAAAAGGGAACCCTCCTACACTGTTGGTGGGAATGTAAATTGGTACAACCACTGTGGAGAACAGTATGGAAGTTACTTAAAAAACGAAAAGTAGAACTACCATATGATCCAGCAATCCCATTCCTGGGCATACATCCAGAGAAAACCATAATCCGAAAGGATACATGTACCCCAATGTTCACTGCAGCACTATTTACAATAGCCAAGATTTGGATGCAACCTAAATGTCCATCTAGAGAAAAATGGATAAAGAAGATGTAGTACATATATACAATGGACTATTACTCAGCCATAAAAAGGAATGAAATAATGCCATCTGCAGCAACATGGATGGACCTAGAGAATTTTCATATTAAGTGAACTAAGTCAGACAGAGAAAGATAACTATCATATGATATCACTCATATGTCTAATCTAATTTTTTAAATGAAACAAATTCTTATTTAAAAACAGAAACAGGGCTTCTCTGGTGGCGCAGTGGTTGAGAGTCCGCCTACCGATGCAGGGGACACAGGTTTGTACCCCAGTCTGGGAGGATCCACATGCCGCGGAGTGGCTGGGCCTGTGAGCCATGGCAGCTGAGCCTGCGCGTCCGGAGCCTGTGCTCCACAACGGGAGAGGCCACAACAGTGAGAGGCCCGCATACCACAAAAAAAAAAAAAAAAAAAAAAAAAAACAGAAACAGACTTACAGGTATCAAAACCAAACTTATGGTTACCAAAGGGGAAACATGGTGGGGAGGGACAAGTCAGGAGCTTGGGATGAATATACACACACTACTATATATAAGATAGAAAACCAGCAAGGATCTGCAGTGTAGCACAGGGAACTCTACTCAATATTCTGGGAAAACCTATACAAGAAAAGAATCTAAGAAAAGAATGAGTATATGTACATGTATAACTGAATCAATTTGCTGTACAGCTGAAATTAACACAAGATTGTAAATCAACTATACTCCAATAAAATTAAAATTAAAAAATAAATGTAAAAAATTGTTAATAATCAGAGAAATGCAAATCAAAACCACAATGAGATTATCACCTCACACCTGTCAAATGTTTATCATCAAAAGTCTACAAATGGGGCTTCCCTGGTGGCGCAGTGGTTGAGAGTCCGCCTGCCGATGCAGGGGACAGGGGTTCATGCCCTGGTCCAGGAAGATCCCACACGCCGCGCAGCAGCTGGGCCCGTGAGCCATGGCCACTGAGCCTGCGCGTCCGGAGCCTGTGCTCCGCAACGGGAGAGGCCACAACAGTGAGAGGCCCGCATAGCGCAAAAAAAAACCAAACAAAAAAAGTCTACAAATAATAAATGCTGGAGAGGGTGTGGAGAAAAGGAAACCATAGTGCACTGTTGGTGGCAATGTATTTTGCTATGGCCACTGTGGAAAACAGTATGGCGGTTTTTCAAAAACCTGAAAATAGAATTACCATGTGATCCATCAATTCCATACCTAAATATACATCCAAAGAAAATGAAAACACTAATTCAAAAAGATATATGCACCCCAATGTTCATAGCAGCATTATTTATAATAGCTAAGATATGGAAGCAACCTAAGTGTCCATCAACAGATGAATGGATAAAGAAGATGTGGTGTATATATATACAATAGAGTATTACTCAGCCATAAATACAAATGAAATTTTGCCTTTTGTGACAACATGGATGGACCTTGAGGGTATTACACTTAATGAAATAAGTCAGAAAGAAAGACAAATACTATATATTACCACATATATGGAAGCTAAAATATGAAATGAGTGAACACAACAAAACAGAAACAGGTATAGAAAACAAACAAGTGGTTACCAGTGGGGATAGGGAAATGGGGAGGGGAAAGAGAGGCACAGGTGATTAAGAATATATATAAAACAAATAAACTGCAAGTATATATTGTACAGCAAAGGGACTATATCCAATATTTTATAATAACTTGAGTATAATCTATAAAAATGTTGAATCACTATGTTACATATCTGAAACTTTTATAATATCATAAATCAACTATACCTCAATAAAAAATGTATGTATATCCTGAGCCCTCAATAAGACAGAACATAACTTCCTACTTTTTAAGTCTGGTATATACATAGTGATTTTTTTCAATAAAGTGCAATATGGAAAGAGGGGGAAAAGAGTAATTTTACAGTGTGAAATCTGGAAACATTACCTCAGCCAGGTAATCAAGGTTAACGTCAACATGCACATATACTTGATATGATGAAAGGGCACTTTACCTGTGCATTTTCCTCCCAAGAACACATAAAACCAATCTAATCACAAGAAAAACATTATACAAATCCAAATTGAGGGACATTCTACAGAATATCAACCAGTTCTACTCCAAAGTGTCAAGGCCATCAAAAACAAGGAAATTTTGAGAAATTGTCAAGAGGAGCTTAAGGACACACATTTAATAAATGTCCTGTGGTATTCTGAGTGGAATCCTGCAAAAGGACACTAAGTAAAAGCCAAGGAAATCTGAATGAAGCATGGAATTCAGTTAAAAATAGTGTATCAACACTGCTTCATTGATTATAGCAAATGTACCATACTGTTGTTAGATGTTAATAATAGGGGTGTTGCTTAGGGGTGAGGTGTTCAATATGGGCAACAGGGAAATCTGGGGGGCGATAGCATGGTCTAAAACTGAATGTGGTGATGGTTGTGCAACTCTATAAATTAATCAAAAGCAGTGAATTGTACACTTATCATGGGTGAATTTTATGGCAAATGATACCTCAATAAGGCCGTTTTAAATGCATTGGTTGGTATATTGGCAAAATGAGTATAAGCATAAAAAATAATTTTTAAAACACTTAAAATATTTAGTTATAATTACCATTTCAGGACCACACATAGTGCCATCTTCTACAAATGTTTGATCTCTGTCTTCGGGTTTCTCAACTGTGGTCAGTGTATCTCTAGGTGTCTTCTCTGTGTTTAGATATGTTGATGTACACACGTCATCTCTTACATGTGTATAAATCACAGATAAATTTGTGCGTGTTACTAAAGCTTTGTGAGGCCAGGTACAAACTAATTTTCCACATAACATATTGCTAGAAGCATAACGAAGAAGAAAAGTTTCTTATTATTTACAGAAATAATGTAGATTGCTGATATAGCTAAATTTTTAAAGTATTTTACTAACTTAAATCCATATTTCAAAACTTTTCTCTAAGTAAATTTTTTTGAGCACACTGACTCATGTATGATGTGGCTCTTTTTGTTTTGTGCAGAAATGTAGCAAGGGAAAAATTAATCATTTTTGTAATCTGACAGCCATGATCTGTTCTATATTAGCTTCTGAAATTTGAGCAAATGATCATTGGTCTTTGATTTTTTTCATTAGTACAATGGGATAAATAATTCTAACTACAAATATTTGATGTATATAAATATATATTTATAATATATAGCATAAATATATAATGAATATAAAGGACCTAACACAATGCCTACCTCATCCCATCAATAAACACAGGTGATTTTTATGGTCATTATTCTAACATTACAGGTACTGAACACATGTTGTTTGTAGGAAATAGGTAATACTGTTCAGCTCAGATCATGAAACAAGAGGAAACTTGTTATAAAATGGCATCTTAGCTTGTACATAATATGTTCCAGAATCTGAGCAATATACAACCTACATTCCAAACAAAATTATAATTTTCTAAATACATACGGGTAATTACAATAGTTTCGGCCACAGTTTCCAAATTTATCTCCTCTTGAATTTATTTCATCAAAACAAGCAAATGGAGCACCTCTAGATGCTAAAAGAAAAAAAGAAACTTAAGTAAGTAAATTACAACACACAATTCCAATTATCATGATAGAAATAATAGACTCAGTCTGGAAATTATAATGTTATCCCTAGGAAGGTTTATAATTACCTTGCATTAAAAAGTTGCTGGGGATAGATCAAGATTAATTACACAAAGAGCAGCATTACTCAAATGTCTATACACTATTAGAGAAATAAGCAGTCATTGCCTCTCTATTCCTCTAAACTGTTTATGTTCTGTCTTAGTTACCTACCAAATGTGAAAATAAAGTCTGCTTTTACTACAAAAAAAAAAAAAAGAGGAAAGAGATGGGATTTATGATGCAATACTGATAAGAAGCCCAAAGAGCATTTGATTTAACTCTTCCTATTCCATACTAGAGTCCTCAGCTGTGTTCCCTAGTATCCTAACAATCACTAAACAAGAACTATTGAATTTTAAAATTAGGAAGGATGTGAATGTTCATCTACTTTGGCCATTTAAAATACTTATATATAATTTTAAGATCATGAAAAATTAAAAGATATTTAAAGTTGCCCCATCACTTTGACTTGATGATTTAGAGGTGGGTAGTGCTGCTCATTTTAATCACATGTAATAAGAACTGAGATCTTTTGTTGTCACTACTTTTAATTGACAAGGGAATTCTCCTTAGCAATTTCACAGATTTTTATAGTTGGAGAACATGATCAATAAACTTCACTCTCTCTCCTGAAAGACACAATCGGTACATATACAGTATGCTACAAAACAGGCCAAAACAGATTTGTGAGAAGAATCCACCATAATTAGCAATTCTCTTTTGAAAACACCAGCTCCTTAACTCACCAGTAAGTACTTAGCTTCTGATTGATTTGCTGCAGTCAAAATACTGATTTGATTAAATTTAATTTAAACTTCCCTACACCCCCAGATTCTATACAGGGCCAGCATTAAGATGATGCAAAATTTATGGTGACCCTTTCTTCAAATGTGCAGACACCTATGCAGGTCTACGGGGATCATGAAAAATATGACACAACCAAAAGAACACAATAAACCTCCAGAAAATGGCCCCAAAGAAGTAGAAGTCCAGGAAATGTCTGACAAGTAATTCAAAATAATTGTTCTAAAGATACTCAGAAAACAGGTAAACAATTTAATGATACAGAGAAAATAATGTAAGGATGAATTAAGAGGTTCAGTAAAGAGGTAGAAAACATTAAAAAAAACAAATTTTGGAGATGAATAAATACAATGACTAACTGAAGAATTCAATAGAGCTTCACTAGCAGACTTGAACAAGTAAAGAGAGAATAAATGACCTAGGAGACAGATCAATTAAAATGACCCAGGAATGTGGATCAAAATGGCAGAGTAGGAGGTCCCTGAGCTCACCTCCCTCATGAACATATCAAAACTACAACTACTTATAGTGTTACTCTCACTGACAGTGACCTGAAGACTAGAAGAATGACTCTTCTACAACCAAGGCTGTAAAGAAAGAACCACATGAAGTCTAGCAGGAGGGGAAGAGAAGTGAGCTAGTAGGGTCCCAGACCACTACTAGGTGACCCAGAAAAGGAGGGGGAAATCACAGCCTCAGGGATCCTCCCTGGGTAACAATGGGTTTGAGTCACATATCAAGCATCCCAGCCCTGGGGTGTGACACGTGGGAGAAAAGCCCCCTTACTTGGTTTGAAAAGCGGTGGGACTTCCAGAGAGCTGTAAGAAAATGAGACTCAACTCTTTCTATTTTTTTTTTTTTATTGGGGTATAGCTGTTGGGAGACTTTACTCTTAAAGAGTGATACACAGACTGGCTTACTCCCATTTCCAGCACAGAAGCAGCATATTGAAAACACATTTGGGAAAGAATGGATCCGAGCACAGTAGTGTGGCTCCAGCCCCTCTGGCACAGACCAAGCCACTAACCAAGATGCAAACATTGGAGAAAAACTGGAACCGGCTCAGAAGTGCACCCACAAGCCCTTGTTCGCAACCAAGGTGGAGGCTGCCATTACAACTGAGAGAAACCCAACTCCCTCAGGGCTCCTGCTCCAGCTCCTTAGGCCTCAGCCATACCCTCAATAGGGTGGAAACTACCACTGAGCCTAGAATTCCCAGCTCCCACCTGGCTCAGTGGGGAAGATGTGGCCCATGCTCACTTTAGTTCCAGCTGTCCCACTAAAGCCACTGGGCACACGTGGACTTGTACAGTGACAATCCCAGACAAGGACATGCCTTCAAGACTGGGATAGGTAACTGTTTCACCTAATTTCATAGAGACAAACAAAAAAAGTTAAACAAAATGAGAAATGGGAATATGTTAAAAAAAAAGATAAAGCCCCTGAAAAATCCTAATGAAATGGTGACAAATAATTTACCTGATAAAGAGTTCAAAGCAATAGTAATAAGAATGCTAACTGAACTTGAGAAAGAATAGACAAACACAATGAGCACTTCAGCGAAGAACTAGAAAATATTTTTTAAAAAGAACCAGTCAGAGCTGAAGAATACAAGAGTGAAATAAAAAATACACCAGAAGGACATAACAGCAGATTAGATGATACAGAAGAACACTGAAATAACCTGGAAGACAGGATAGTGGAATACACCCAATCAGAAAAGCAAAAACAATTTTTAAAAAACTGAGACAATCAAGTATATTAACATTTGCATTGTAGGGTATTCACAAGGAGAAGAGAGAGAGAGAGAGGTAGAAAATATGACTGATGAAATTATGGCTGAAAACTTCCCAATCGTGAAGAAGGAAACAGACATTAAGGTACAGGAATCCACAGACTCCTAAACAAGATGAACTCAAAGAGATGCACATCAAGATACATCACAATTAAAATGGCAAGAGTTAAATATAAAGAGAATTTTAAAGACAATAGGAGAAAAACAAAGTCACATACAAGGGAACCCCTTAAAGGCTACAAGCTGATTTTCTCCAGAAATTTTGAAGGGCAGAAGGAAGGAAGTGGCATGATAATATTTAAAGTGCTGAAAGAAAAAACCTACAACCTAGTATACTCTACCCAGAAAGGTTATCATTCAGAATTGAAAAAGAGTTAAGAGTTTCCAAGATAAGCATAAAGGAAACGAATTCATCACTACTAAACTGACCTTACAAGAAAGGTTGAAGAGTCTTCTTTAACTGAAAAATAAAAATCACACAAAAAATAAGAAAATATAGGAAGGGAAAAATCTCCCTGGTAAAGACACATATAGTAAAGGCAGTGGATCAACCACATAAATTAGCTAGTACAAAGGTTAAAAGACAAAAAGTGTAAAACCAACTTGAACCAAAATAAACACGTAGGGATAAACATGAAGATGTAATATATGACATCAAAAAACACAAAACCTTAGGGAAGGGAGTAAAAAATGTAGATCTTTTAGAATGTGTTAGAATAGAGAACTACAAAAACAACTAGAAAAGCAAGAAAATGTCAACAAGTACATACCTATCAATAATCGCTTTTAACTGTCAAGGGACTAAATGCTCCAATCAAAAGACACAGAGTAGCAGACTGGTTTTTTAAAAAAGACCCATTTATATGCTTCCTACTAGAGACTCATTTCAGACCTAAAGACAAACATAGAGTGAAAATGAGGGGATGGAAAAAGACATTTTATGAAATGGAAATTTCAAAAAAAGTCAGAGTAGCAATATTCATACCAGACAAAGGAGACTTTAGAATAAAGTCCATGATAAAAGACAAAGAAGGTCATTATAAAATGATAAAGGGGTCCACAGAGAAAAGAATGTAACATTTATAAACATATATGCACCTACTATAAAGGTACCCAAATATATAAAGCAAATATTAAAAAACATAAAGGGAACAAGTGACAGGAATGCAATCATAGTAAGGAACTTTAACACCCCACTTAGATCAATGGATAGGTCATCCAGACAGAAAACCAAATAAGGAAACAATGGCCTTAAATGACACATTAGACAAGGTGGATTTGATAGATATCTACAGGACATTCCACAGAAAATCAGCAGAATATACATTCTTTCCAAGTGCACATTTCTAGTCTCTAGGATGGATCACATGCTAGCCCAGAAAACAACTTAGCAAATTTAACAAGTTGAAATTATATCAAGTATCTTTTCTGAACAAAACGGTATGAAACTAGAAATAAATTACAGAAAAAACACAGAGATGTGAACACTAAACAACATGCTACTAAAAACTAACAGGTCAATGAAGAAATCAAAAAGGAAATCAGAAATTACCTTGAGACAAATGAAAATTAGAACACAACTTTCCAAAATCTAAAGAACACAACAAAAGCCGTTCTAAGAGAGAATTTTATAACAATACAGACTTACCTCATGAAACTAGAAAAATCTCAAATAAACAACTTAACCTACCATTTAAGGGAATTAGAAAAAGAAATAAAAACAAAGCCCAAAGTCAGCACAAGGAAGGAAATTATGATAATCAGAGTGGAAATAAATAAAACAGGGTCCCAAAAAACTATAGAAAACATCAAGAAAATCAAGAGATGGTTTTTTGAGAAAATAAACAAAACAGATAAGCCTTTAGCCAGGCTCATTAAGAAGAAATGAGAGAGGACTCAAATAAACAAAATTAGAAGTGAACAGCAGAAGTTACAATGATATCACAGAAATACAAACAATCATATAACAATACCATTATATATAAACAAATTGGGCAACATAGAAGAAAGTGATTAAATCCTAGAAACATACAATCTTCCAAGACTGAATCAGGAAGAAATAGATAAACTGAACAGACATGGATTACTGGTATGGAAATTGAATCAGTAATCAGAAAAATCCAACAAACAAAAGTCCAGGACCAGACAGCTAAACATGGGAATTCAACCAAACATTTAAAGAAAAGATAATGCTTATCTTTCTCAAACTATTAAAACAATTGAACTTGAGGGAAAACACTCAATCTCGTTCTATGAGGCAAGCATTTCTCTGATACCCAAACAAAAACACTACAAAAAAAGAAAATTACAGGCCAATATCTCTGATGAACTGAGATGCAAAAATCCTCAACAAAATATTAGCAAACAAAATTCAACAATACATAGAAAAGATCATGCAACATAATCAAGTTGGATTTATCCTAGGGATGCAGAATGGTTCAATATCCACAAATCAATCAATGTGATACACCGTATTAACAAAACAGATAAATATCACCTAATTGTCTCAATAAATGCATAAAAAGTGTTTGACAAAATTCAACATCCACGCGTAATAAAAACTCTCAATAAAATTGGTACAGAGGGAATGCATCTCAACATAATAAAGGCCATTTATGGCAAACCCACAGCTAACAGCATACTCATAATGACAAGCTGAAAGCTTGTTCTCTAAGATCAGGAGCAAGATAAGAATGCCTACTCTGACCATTTCTATTTAATGTAGTGTCAGAAATACTAGCCACAGCAATCAGATAAAAAAAAAAAACTGCACCGAAATTTGAAGGGAAGATTTAAATCAGTCACTATTTGCGGATGATACGATACTATATATAGAATATCCCAAAGTCCCACCAAAAAAACATACAGACTAACAAATGAATTCAGTAAAGTTGCAGGATACAAGATTAATATAGAGAAATCTGTTGCTTTAAAATAAACAGTAAAATATCAGTAATGGAAAGCAAAAAACAGCGCTGCAATGAACACTGGGGTGCACATGCCCTTTTGAACCATGTTTTTCTCTGGATATATACCAAGGAGTGGGACTGCTGGGTCATATGGTAGCTCCATTTTTAGTTTCTTAAGGAAAATCCATACTGTTCTTCATAGTGGCTGCACCAATTTACACTCCCACGAACAGTGTAGGATGGTTCCCTTTTCTCCACACTGTCTCCATCATTTACTGTTTGTAGATTTTTTGATGATGGCCATTCTGACTGTGAGGTGATATCTCACTGTAGTTTTGATTTGCATTCCTCTAATAATTAGCGATGTTGAGCATCTTTTCATGTACCTCTTGGCAATTTGTATGTCTTCTTTGGAGAAATGTCTATTTAGGTCATCTTCCCACTTTTTGATTGTGTTTGTTTGTTTTTTTGATATTGAGCCACATGCTGTTTGTAAATTTTGGGACTTAATTCCTTGTCAGTCGCATTGTTTGCAAATATTTTCTCCCATTCTGTGAGTTGTCTTTTTGTGTATGGTTTTCTTTGTTATGCAAAAGCTTATGAGTTTAATTAGGTTGCAGTTGTTTATTTTTGTTTTATTTGCATTACTCTAGAGAGAGCTCAAAAAAAGATATTGCTGTGATTTATGTCAAAGAATGTTGTGCCTATGTTTTCCACTAAAAGTTTTATAGTATCCGGTCTTACATTTAGGTTTTTAATCCATTTTGTGTTTATTATGTGTATGGTGTTAAAGGATGTTTTACTTCCAAGTTTTTACGTGTAGCTGTCCAGTTTTCCCAACATCATTTATTGAAGTGACTGTCTTTCCTCCATTGATAGTCTTGCATTCTTTGTTATAGATTAATTGACCATAGGTGTTTGGGTTTATTTGTTGAGTTTCTATCCTGTTCCATTGATCTATATTTCTGTTTTTGTGACAGCACCATACTGTTTCGATTACTGTAGCTTTGTAGTATAGTGTGAAGTCAGGGAGCTGGATTCCTCCAGCTCCATTCTTCTTTCTCAAGATTGCTTTGGCTATTCAGGGTCCTTTGTTTCTCCATACAAATATTAAGATTTCTTGTTCTAGTTCTTTGGAAAATGCCATTGGTAATTTGAAAGGGATTACACTGAATCTGTAGATTGTCTTGTGTAGGATAGTTGTTTTGACAATATTGATTCTTCTGTTCCAAGAACATGGTATATACTGTTCCATCTGTTTGTGTCATCTTCGATTACTTTTAACAGCATTTTATAGTTTCTGAAGTACAGTTCTTTTTTATTTTATTCTTTTTGATGCAGTGGTAGATGGGATTGTTCCTTAATTTCTCTTTCTGATCTTTGTATTAATTTTGTATCCTGAAACTTTACCTAATTCATTGATGAGCTCTAGTCGTCTTCTCATAGCATCTTTTGGATTTTTCATGTATAGTATCATGTCATCTGCAAACAGTGACAGTTTTGCTTTTTCTTTTCCAATTTGGATTTCTTTTGCTTTTCTGATTGCTGTGGCTAGGACTTCTGAAACTATGTTGAATAAAACTGGTGAGTGGACATCCTTGTCTTGTTCCTGATCTTAGAGGAAATGCTTTCAGCTTTTCACCATTGAGTATGTTGTTAGCTGTGCCCTTGTTATATATGGCCGACATTATGTTGAGGTATGTTCCTTCTATACCCACTTTCTGGTGCGTTTTTATCATAAATGGGTGTTGAATTTTGTCAAAAGCTTTTTCTGCGTCTATTGAGATGATTACATGGTTTTTATTCTTCAGTTTGTTAATGTGATGATTCTCATGGATTGATTCACGTATGTTGAAGAATCCTTGCATCCCTGGGATAAACCCCACTTGATCATGGTGTAGGAGCCTTTTATGTATTGCTGGATTCGGATAGCTAGTATTTTGTTGAGGATTTTTGTATCTATATTCACCACTGATATTGGCCTATAATTTTCTTTTTTTATGGTATCTTTGTCTGGTCTTAGTATCAGGGTGATGGTGGCCTCATCGAATGAGTTTGAGAGTGTGTTTTCTGCAGCAATTTTTTGGAATAGTTTCAGATGGATAGGTGTTAACTCCTCTCTAAATGTTTAATAGAATTCACCTGTGAAACCATCTGGTCCTAGACTTTTGTTTGTTGGGAGTGTTTTAATCTCAGTTTCAATTGCAGTACTTTTTTTGACTGTCCTGTTCATATTTTCTATTTCTTTCCACTTCAGTCTTGGGAAATTGTACTTTTCTAAGAATTTGTCCATTTCTTCCAGGTTGTCCAAGTTATTGGCATATAGTTGCTGTAGTAGTCTCTTATGATCCTTTGTATTTCTGTGGTGTCCATTGTAACTTCTTTTTCATTTTAATTTTATTGACTTAAGTCCCCTTCCTTTTTTTTTTTTTTTTTTTTGATGAGTCTGGGTAAAGGTTTATCAATTTTGCCAATCTTTTCAAATAAGAAACTTTTAGTTTCACTGATCTTTTCTATTTTTTTCATTTGTTTCTGCCCTCATATTAATGATTCTTTCCTTCTACTAACTTTGGCTTTTGTTTCTTCTTCTTTCTCTAGTTGCTTTAGTTGTAAGGTTAGGTTGTTTACTTGTGATTTTTCTCATTTCATGAGGTAAGGTTGTATTGCTATAAACTTCCCTCTTAGAATTTCTTCTGTCATGTCCCATAGGATTTGGATCATCATGCTTTTGTTTTCAACTGTTTCTAGGTACTTTTTAAATTTCCTCTTTGATTTATACAGTAATCAATTGGCTGTCTCATAGCACATTGTTTAGCCTCCACATGTTTGTGCTTTTGCAGTTTTTCTTTCTTCTAGTTGATTTCTAGTCTCATAGTGTTGTGGTCAGAAAATATGCTGGATATGATTTCAATTTTCTTAAATTTACTGAGCCTCACTTTGTGGCCCAGCATGTGGACAATCCTGGAGAATGTTGCATATGCACTTGAAAAGAATGTGTACCCTGGTGCTTTTGGGTGGAATTCTCTATAAATATCAGTTAAGTCTATCTGGTCTAAGGCCTGTGTTTCCATACTGATATTTTGTCTGGATGATCTGTCCATTGATGAAAGTGGGGTGTTGAAGTCCCACACTATTATTGTGTTACTGTCAATTTCCATTTTCATGGAGTAACTTTTTTCATCCCTTCACTTTCAGTCTGTTTGTGTCTCTGGATCTGAAGTGGGTCCCTTGAAGACAGCATATATACAGGTCTTGCTTTTGTATCCATTCAGCCAGTCTATGTCTTTTAATTGGAGCATTTAATCCATTTACATTTAAGGTAATTATCAATATGTGTGTTCCTACTGCCATTTTCTTAATTGTTTTGCATTTGTTTTTGTAGGTCTTTTTTCTTCCCTTCCTCTTTTGTTCTTTTCTCTTATGGTTTGATGACTAACTTTAGTGTTGTGTTGGATTTCTTTTTATTTTTTGTGTATCTATTGTAGATTTTTGGTTTGTGGTTACCATGAGGATTTGATATTGCAGTCTATATATAAACAAGATCGTCTTAACTTGCTGGTCTTTTAATTTCAAATGCATTTCCAACATCCTGCATTTGTGCTCTCCTCTTCTCACAATTGCAGGTTTTGATATTGTATTTATGTGTAGGTTATTTCCTATCTTAACTTTGTGTTTGTCTTTAGTGGTGAGCTTTTCCATTCATAATTTTCTTTTTTTTTTAGTAATGGCGCTTTCTTTTCTGTTTAGAGAAGTTCCTTTAGCATTTGTTGCAAAGCTGGTTTGGTGGTGCTGAATTCTCTTACCTTTTACTTGTCTGTAAAGCTTTTGATTTCTTCATCAAATCTGAATGAGGGCTTTGCTGGGTAGAGTATGCTTGATTGTAGGTTCTTCCCTTTCATCACTTTAAATATATTGTGCCACTCCCTTCTGGCCTGCAGAGTTTCTGCTGAGAAATCAGCTGATAACCTTATGTGAGTCCACTTGTATGTTATTTGTTGCTTTTCATATTTTTTGTCTTTAATTTTTGTCAGTTTGATTCCTATCTGTCTCAGCAAGTTCTTCCTTAGGTATATCCTGCCTGGACTCTCTGTGCTTCCTGGACTTGGGTGACTGTTTCCTTTCCCATGTTAGGGAAGTTTTCAGCTATTATCTCTTCAAATATTTTCTCAGGTCCTTTCTCTCTTCTCCTTCTGGGACCCCTTTAATGTGAATGTTGGTACGTTTAATGTTATCCAAAACGTCTCTTAGACTGTCTTCATTTCTTTTCATTCTTCTTTCTTTATTCTGTTCTGTGGCAGTGATTTACACCATTCTCTCTTCCAAGTCATTTATCTGTTCTTCTGCCTCAGTTACTCTGCTATTGTTTCCTCCTAGTGAATTTTTCATTTCAGTTATTGTACTGTTCATCTCTGTCTTTTTGTTCTTTCATTCTTCTAGGTCTTCGTTAAAGATTTCTTGTATTTTCTCATACTGTGCTTCCATTCTTTTTCCAGGATCTTGGATCATCTTCATTATCATTACTCTGAATTCTTTTTCCAGTAAATTGCCTATCTCCATTTTACTTAGTTGTTCTTCTGGGGTTTTATCTTGTTCCTTTATCTGGGACATATTCCTCTGCCATTTCATCTTGTCTAACTTTCTGTGTTGCAGCTTCCATTCCGCAGGCTAAAGGGTTGTAGTTCTTCTTTCTTCTGCTGTCTGCCCTCTGTTGGTTGAGGCAGGCTAAGGGGCTTGTGCAGGCTTCCTGGAGGCATCATTCTCTCTGACTTCAGACTATACTACAAAGCTACAGTAATCAAAACAGCATGATACTGGCACAAAAACAGACATAAATTACTGGAACAAAATAGACGGCCCAGAAATAAACCCACACACATATGGTCAATTAATCTACAGCAAAGAAGGCAAGAATACACAATGGGAAAATGACAATCTCTTCAATAAGTGGTGCTGGGAAAAGCTAGACAACTACATCTTTAAGAACGAAATTAGAGTGTTTTCTCACTCCATTTACAAAAATTAACTCAAAATGCATTAAAGACCTAAATGTAAAACCTGAAACCATTAAACCCCTAGGAAAAATACACAGGCAATACATTGGTCTTAGCAATATTTTTATTGGATTTGTCTCCTCAGGTATGGGGAATAAAAGCAAAAATAAACAAATGAGACCTAATCAAACTTTTAAAATTTTGCACAGCAAAGCAAACTATCAAGAAAATTAGAAGCCACCTACTGACTGGTAGAAGATATTTGCAAAACATACATCTGATAAGAGTTTAATATTGAAAATACATAAAGAACTTACAACTCAACATAAACAAACAAACAAACAAACAAACAAACAACCTGATATCAAAATGGGCAGAGTACCTGAATAGGTATTTTTCCAAAGAAGACATGCAGGTGCCCAACAGATAAATGGAAAGGTGCTCAACATCACTAATTATCAGGAAAATGCAAATGAAAACCAAAATGAGATATCACTTCACACCTCTCAGAATGTGTATCATCAAAAAGCCTACAAATAACAAATGTTGGCACAGATGTGGAGAAAGCGGAACCCTCGTACACTGTTGGTGCAAATGTAAATTGGTGCAGTCACTATGGAAAACAGAATGGAGGTTCCTCAAACAATTAAAAATAGAACTACCATGTGATTGAGAAATTCCACTCCTGGGTGTTCATCCAAAAGAAAAATAAAAACACTAATTTGAAAAGATACATGCACCCTAATGTTCATAGCAGCTTTATTTGCTACATAGCCAAAATATGGAAACAACATAAGTGTCCATCAGCTAATGAATGGATAAAAATTATGTGGTATATGGTATACAATGAAATATTACTCAGCCATAAAAACTAATGAAATTTTGCCATTTGCAACAATATGGATGGACCTGGAGGGTTATGCTTAGTGAAAGTCATATAGAGAAAGAAAAATACTGTATGTTTTCACTTAGATGTGAAATCAAAAAAATAAATAAAACAAGCAAATGAATGTAACAGAAAAGAAGCAGAATCACAGATACAAACTAGTTACCAATTGAGAGAGGCTTTTAGGAGTGGCAAGTTATAGGAAGGGGATTAACAGTTACAAACTACAAGGTATAAAAATAAATAAAATATTTGAATATAAAATACACCACAGGAAATGTAGCCTATATTTTGTAATAACTTTATATCAAGTATAATTTATAAAAATATAAAATCAGGAATTCCCAGAGAGTCCAGTGGCTAGGTCTCTGCACTTCCACTGCAGGGGGCATGGGTTTGATCACTGGTCGGGAACTAAGATAACATGTGCCACATGGTACAGCCAAAAATAAATGAATGAATGAGTGAATAAATAAAATCACTATATTGTACACCTGAAACTAACATAATATTGTAAATAAACTATACTTCCATAAAATAAAATAAACAAAATTATTGAATTAGAGGAGACAAAAAATAGAATGAAAAGGAATGAAGAACACCTACCTGACCTATGGGATACCGTCAAAGAAATGATGAACACATCATTGTAGTCCCAGAAGGAGAAGAGAGTGAGGAAGGGATAGAATGCTTCTTTAAAGAAATAATGGATGATAATGTCCCATGCCTGGGAGGGATTTGGATAACCAAGTTTATAAAGCTAATAGATCACCTCAAAATTCAACTCAAAGTAATCTTTTGCAATGCACATAATCATAAGACTGTCTAAACCAAAGACAATGAGATAATTATAAAAGCAGCAACAGAAAAAACTTTTCTCATACAAGGAAACTCCCATAAGGATATCTAAATTTCTCAGTAGAGACTTTGCAGGCCAGGAGAGAATGGGATGATCTATTCAAACTGCTAAGAGAAAGAAACTGTCAAACAAGAATGTTTTAACCAGAAAAGTTGTTCATCAGAATTGAAGGGGAAATAAAGACTTTCCCTAAAAAACAAAAACAGAGGGAATTCACCACCACTAAACCTGTCTTACAGGAAATGTTGAAAAGAGTTCTACAAGCTGAAGTAAAGGGATGCTAATTAGTAACATTAAAACAAATGAAAGGGCTTCCCTGGTGGCGCAGTGGTTGAGAATCTGCCTGCCGATGCAGGGAACATGGGTTCGTGCCCCGGTCTGGGAAGATCCCACATGCCGCGGAGCAGCTAGGCCCGTGAGCCATGGCCGCTGAGCCTGCGCGTTCGGAGCCTGTGCTCTGCAACGGGAGAGGCCACAACAGTGAGAGGCCCGCGTACCGCAAAAAAAAGAAAAGAAAAAAAAAACATGAAAATGTGGAACATACTGGTAAAAACAAGCATATAGTCCGATTCAGTATGCTCTAATACTGTAATATGGTGATGTGTCAACTCCTTGATTCTAATATAAAAGTTGGAGGAAGAAAGTATTAAAAATAGCTATAGCTTCAATAACTTTTAGTGGGTACACAATATGAAAAGATGTAGTTCTCAGTACAAGAAAAATTGTTTGTAATTATACATGGTGACAGATGTTAACACTTGTTATGATCATTTTGCAATATTTAAAAGTATTGAATCACTATGTTGCACAACTGATATTAACATAATATATTTCAATTATACCTCAATTTAAAAAAATGTAAATGGTGATATTGATAATATGAAAGGGGGATAAAAGGATAGAGTTTTTAATGTGATCAAAGATAAATTATCAGTGCTATATATATATATATAAAATACACATATATATATGTATGTAAACATGACTTACATATGTTTTATGTGAGTCTCTTGGTAACCACAAAGCAAACACTTAAAGTAGATACAGAAAAGATAAACAGAAGGGAATCAAAGTATACCACTATAGAAAATCATTAATTTACAAAAGAAGGTAAAAAGAAAAGAATAAAAGAAAAATAGAGTTACAAAACACCCAGAAAACAACAAATAAAATGGCATTAGTTGACTGTTAAGTATCGGTAATTCTTTAAACATTAATGAACTGAATTCTCCAGTCAAAAGGCATATGGTGGCTGGATAGAAAAAAAAAAAAAGACCCTATTATGCAGCCTACAAGAGACTCAGTAGAGTTTTAAGGACACAAAGAATGTCAAAAGTAAGACATGGTAAAATATATTCCATGCAAGTGGAAGCCAAAAGAGAGCAAAGGTAACTATATTTACATCAGACAAAATAGACTTCAGGCAAAAATAGAAACAAGAGACCAAGATGGTCATTATGTAATGATAAAGAGGTCAATTCATCAAGAAGATATAACAATCATAAATATATATGCACTCAACAATGGAGCACCTAACTACATTAAGCAAATACTAACAGATATGAAGGGAGAAATAGATAAAAATACAATAATAGTAGGGGAACTCAACACACCACTTTCAACAATGGATAGTTCATTCAGACAGAAAATCAACAAATAAATGTTGGACATGAACCATACATTAAACCAAAGGGATCTGACAAACATATTTAGAATATTCCATCCAACAGCAGCAGAATTCACATTCTTCTCAAGCACACATGGTACATTCTCCAGTATAGAGTAGTGTTAGGTCACAAAACAAGGCTTAGCAAATTTAAGAAGACTGACATCATAGTAATTATATTTTCTGACCACAAAGGTATAAAACTAGAAATCAATAACAGAAGTGAAGCTGGAAAATTAACAAATATGTGGATATTAAACAATATGCTCCTGCACAACCAGTGGGTCAAAGAAGAAATCAAACAGGAAATCAAGAAATATCTTAAAACAAACAAAAATATAACATATGAAAATCTCTGGGATGCTACAAAAGCAGTTCTAAAAAGAAAGCTTACAACAACAAATGGTACATTAAGAAAAAATAAAGATCTCAAAAAATCTCACTTTACTTAACAAGGAAGTAGAATAAAAACTAAGGCGAATGTTAGCAGAAAGAAGGAAATAACAAACATCAGAGCAGAAATAAATGAAATAGAGACCAGAAAATAATAAAACAAAATGAAGAGCTGGTTTTTTGAAAAGAAAGAGATTTGACAAAACTTTAGCTAGACTAAGTCAGAAAAAAGAGGAGGCTCAAATAAATAAGAGAATTTAAAGAGAAAATATTACAACTGGTACCATAGAGTACAAAGGATCCTGAGAGACTACTATCAACAATTATAAACCAACAAACCGGAAAATCTAGAAAAAATGGATAAAATCTTCAAATACATACAAACTACCAAGACTGAAACACGAAGAAATAGAAAATCCGAACAGACTAATTACAAATAAGGAGATTCACAAAACTTCCAACACAGAAAAGCCCAGGACCAGGTGGTTTCACAGGTGAATATCAAACATTTAAAGAAGAATGAATGTCCATCCTTCTCAAACTCTTCCAGAAGACTGAAGAGAAGGAAACACCTGCAAACTCAATTTATGGGGCCAGCATTATCCTGCTACCAAAACCAAAGTGTAAGGATACTACAAGAAAATTATAGACCAATAACCCAATAACCCCATAAATACAGATGCTAAAGTTCTCAGTAATTTTAGCAAACCAAATTCAACATCACATTAAAATAATAATTCACCATGATCAAGTGGGATTTATCTCTGGGATGCAAGGTTGGTTCAACGAATGGAAATCAATAAATATGATATGCCACATTAAGAGAATGAAAGATAAAATTATATGATCATCTCAATAAATGCATAAAAGGCATTTGACATAATACAACATCCTCTCATGGTAAAAACTCTCAACAAATTGGGACTGGAAGGAACATACTGCAACACAACAAAGGCCATATATGACAAACTCACAGCCAATGTCATACTCAGTGGTGAAAGGTTGAAAACTTTTCTTCCATGATCAGGAAAAAGACAATGGGACCCATTCTCACCAGTCCTACTCAATATAGCACTGGAAGTCATAGCTAGAGCAATTCAGAAAGACAAAAAATGAAAGGCATCCAAATCAGAAAGGAAGAAATAAAATTGCCCTTGTTTGCAGATGATATGACCTTATATACAGAAAATCCTAAGACTCTACAAAAAAATTCTTAGAATAAACAAATTTAAGTTACAGGATACAAAACATATATGAGACAGTTGCATTTCTGCCCACTAATAACTAAACATTTGAAAAAGAAAAAGAAACAAAGAAACCAATCCAATTTACAAAAGGATTTGAAAGAATAAAATACTTAGGAATAAATTTAACCAAGGAGGTGAAATATCTGTCCACTGAAAACAAGGCTTTGATGAAAGTAATTAAAGAAGACACAAACAAATGGGACTATATCCCATTATCATGTATTGGAAGAATTAATATTATTTAAACATCTGTATTATGCAAAGCTGTCTATAGATTCAATGCAATCTCTATCAAAATTCCAATGGCATTTTTCAACAGAAATAGAAAAAACAATCCTATCATTTTTGTGGAGCCATAAAAGACCCTATATAGCCAAAGCAATCCTGAGAAAGAAAAATAACAAGCCAAGGGCTTCACCCTTCTTGATTTCAAATTACACTAAAAGTTATAGTAATCAAAACAATATGGTATTGCCACAAAAACAGACACATAGAACAATGGAACATAGTTGAGAGCCCATAAATAATCCCCTACACACAGTCCACTAATATTTGACAAGGGAGCCAAGAAACTCAATAGAGAAAGGAGAGTCTACTCAATTAATGCTGTTGGGAAAACTGCATAACCACATGCAGAAGAATGCAATTGGACCTCTATCTTACACTGCTCAGAAAAATGAACTTGAAATGGACTAAAAACTCAAAGATAAGACATGAAACTGTAAAACTTCTAGAAGGAAACATAGGGAAAGAGCTCCTTGACATTTATCTTGGCAGCAGCAATTTCCTGAATGTGACACCAAAAGCAGAAGCAACAAAAGCAAAAATAAGTGAGACTACATCAAACTAAAAAGCTACTGCAGAGCAAAAGAAAAAAGTAATAAAATAAAAAGAAACCTACAGAAGGGGAGAATATTTGAAAATCATATATGTGATAAGGCATTCATATCCAAAGCATATAGAGAACTCTTACAACTCCATAACAACAACAACAAAGATTCGAAAATGCACAAAGGATCTGAATAAACATTTTCCATAGAAGACATGCAAATGACCAATTAGTACATGAAAAGGTGCTCAACATTATGAATTACCAGGAAAATCCAAATCAAAATCACAGTGAGACATCACATCACACCCTTTACTTTTGCTATTATCAAAAAGATAAAAGATAACAAGTGTTGACAAGGATGTTGAGAAAAGGGAAAACTTGTACACTGTTAGGGGGAATGTGAATTGGTGCAGCCACTATGGAAAACAGTATGGAGATTCCTCAAAATCTTAAAAATAGAACTACCACATGATGCAGCAAACCCACTTCTGGGTACACATCAAAAGAAATTGAAATAAGGATCTCAAAGAGATATCTGAACTTCCATGTTCATGGCAGGTTTATTCACAATATCCAAAATATATAAACAATTTAAGTCTTCAGCAATGGATGGCTGTAAAAAATATATATATGTATAACAGAATATCATTCAGCCATGAAAAGAAGGAATTCCTGCCATTTGAGACAACCTGGATGAATCTTGATGGCATTATAAGTGAAATAAATCAGATCAAGAAAGGCAAATATTGGGCCTCCCTGGTGGCGCAGTGGTTAAGAGTCCGCCTGCCGATGCAGGGGATACGGGTTCGTGCCCCGGTCTGGGAGGATCCCATATGCCGCGGAGCGGCTGGGCCCGTGAGCCATGGCCGCTGGGCCTGCGCGTCCGGAGCCTGTGCTCCACAACGGGAGAGGCCACAACAGTGAGAGGCCCGCATACCGCAAAAAGAAAAAAAAAAAAAAAAAAAAAAGGCAAATATTGTATGATATCACTTATATGTGGAATCCAGAATCCACATATCAGTGATATCAGAGAAAGCGAGATTCAGAGAAAGAGAGTAATGTGGTGGTTATCATGGGCTCCAAGTAGTGGAAATAGGGAGATATTGGTTGAAGGGTACAAACTTCCAGTTATAATATTAGCAAGTTCTGTGAATCTAATGTACAGCATGGTGATTACAGCTAAGAATACTGTGTCATATACTTGAAAGTTGCAAAGAGAGTAAATCTTTAAAGTTTTCACCACAAAAAGGAAATGGTAATTATGTGACAGGATGGAGGTGTTAGCTAATGCAATGGTGAGAATCATTTTTGCAATGTTTAAATGTATCATAGCAACAATTTTTACACTTTAAACTTACACCTTGTTATATGTCAATTATATCTCAATAACATTGGTGGGGGGGAGATTCCCAAGGGAGAAAGACACCAGCAACATAGTGGTATAGGAAGCACTAGAAGAAAGCCCTCTCACAAATACAGATTCAGCAACAATTCATAAATAAATTCCCTTTGTGATGAACCTGAAAATAAATGAAAGTCTCATCTTTTCTGGGAGAAAGCAAAACCACTGGAGTCAGTAGGGAGATTCAGGACCCCTCTTGCCAGAAACCTGCCCTAGTGCAGTGCTTACAAGCAGAAAGCTCTCAGCTTCACCCAGAAGAGAGAAGGAATTTGTTTGCAGGTCCAGCACCCATATATTTCCAAGGAGGCTTTCCATAGATCTGGAATTTGCTTTTCAAGTTCTGGGAGCTCTGATGGGTCTGGACAATCTAGCTGCCTGGGGGACAACAAGGACAGCATCTTGGCATATTTGACACCAAGGGTACTCCCCCGTGCTCACCAAAGGGTGAGTGGATGAATAATCCCAGCTCTCAATTTCCCCCTTGAAAGGGAAAGAGAAGATCCATTTGTCCAGAGCCCCAAATATCACTTCTACAAACTGAACAGAAAAATGCACTAGAGGGGTTCAACAACAGACTAGGTCAAGCAGAAGAAAGCATCAACAAACCTGAATACAGGTCATTGAAAATTATGTAGTAAGAAGAGCAAACAAGACAAAAGAATGAAAGCAAGTGAAGAAAGCTTAAGGGACTTATGGGACACCACCAAAGGCACTAATATATACATTATGGGGGTTCTGGAAGAAGAATAGAGAAGGAAAGGATCAGAAAGTATATTCCAAGAAATAAAGGCTAAACATTTTCCAAAGTGGAGAAAGGAAGTAGATGCTCAGAACAAGGAAGGCCGAAGAAATTCAAATAAGTTGAACCCAAAGAAATCCATACCAAGACACATTACAATCAAATTCTCAAAATTCACAGACAAAGAGAGGATACTGAAAGTAGAAAAAAAGTGATTTGTCACATAAAAGGAAACCCCCATAAGACGATGAGTGGATTTTTCATGAGAAACCTTACAGGCCAGAAGGTGGTGGGATGATATACTCAAAGTACTGAAAGATAAAAACTACCAACAAATAATATTATACAGGGGAAAACTGCCTTTCAATTGAGGAGAGGAGATGGCAGAGTCAAAAGACCCTGAGCTCGCCTCCTCTCATGAGTACACCAAAACCACAACTATCTGAGAACAACCACTGATGAAAAAGACCAGAACCTACCAGAAAAGAACTTCTACAACTAAAGACATAAAGAAGGAACCACAACAAGATGGGTAGGAGGGGAAGACTCCTGATAGAATCAAATCCCATACCCCTGGGTGGGCAACCCACAAACTGAAGAATAATTAGAGTGCAGAGGTTCTCCCACAGGAGTGAGAGTTCTGAGCCCCACTCTGGGCTCCCCAGCCAGGGGTCCTACACCAGGAAGACAAGCCCCCACAGCATTTGGCTCTGAAGGCCAGTGGGGCTTAATTTCAGAAATCCCAAAGGACCGGCAGAAATAGACCTTTCACTCTTAAAGAGCGTACAGAGACGCTCATGCACATCAGGACACAGGGCAAGAGCACTAATTTGATAGGAGCCTCGGAGAGATCTACCTGCTGGTCTTGGATAGTCTCCCAGACAGCCAGGGGTGGCTACAGATCATCCTGGGGACATAGACACTGGCAGCAGGCCTATTTGGGAGCATACTACCGTGTGGACACTGCTGCTGGTGGCCACCATCTTGGGATACTCCGTTTATCTCATTTGTGCCAAAACCTGGCCCCATCAAACACCTGTAGGCAACCAGTGCTGGGATGCCTCAGGCCAAACAACTAACTGGGTGGGAACACAGCCCCATCTCTCAGCAGACAGGCTACTGAAAGATTCCTGAACCCACAGCAACTCTAGACAGGCCACTAGACATGGCCCTGCCTATAAGAGGGCCAAGACCAAGCTCCACACACCGGTGGGCAGGCACTGGCCCTGCCTTCCAGGAAACCTGCACTAGTCTCTAGACCAGTCGCAGACACTAAACACAAGAAAACCACAATCCCACAGCCTGTGGATACAGCCTGTGCATGGTAGGCCAGACCCTACCCTGGGACCAGCTGTGCCATGGCGCTGCCCACTAGCAGCCCAACAACAAGCTTTAAGACACCCCAGTTGCCATACCCAACTGTATCAGAAATCGACCACTCTCACCAGCAATCTGACACCAGCTCTGGGAACCGTGGGTCCTGAAGCCAGACTCCAGGACCTAACTCTGCCTTGGTAATCCAGCACATTAACCCCAGGACATGGTTTCACCCACCAGTGGGGAAAAACATCCCTGGAGTGTTCTGGACCCTGACTCTGTCCACCAGCGATCCAGCACTAGATCCAGAGCTCCCTGGGGTTCTGCCGTCAGCTGCCTTGTAACCCGGCCTTACCACCCAGCAGCTGTGTGCCTTCACAAAAGGCAGGGCCTGGCAATCAACCAGACCAGGGGCCAACCAAGCCTACCACACCAACCACATCGTCAGTCCACCACAAAAGAAGGGCCCACACAGTTCTCTTAGGGCAAATCCATAGAGCATATGGCTTGGCTATCAAGAGGGGTGTGCACTGCTAAGACACATAAGACATCTCCTACAGAAGTCCACTTTTCCAAGGTCAAGAAATGTAACTAACCTACCACACAGACAAAAATACAATAGCAACTTAAACAAAATGAGGCAGCAGAGAAACGTATTTCAGATGAAGGAGCAAAATAAAACCCCAGAAGAAGCACTAAGTGAGGTGAAGACAGGCAACCTATCCAAGAAAGAGTTCAGAGTAATGATTGTAAAGATGATAAAAGAACTTGGGATGGGAATGGATGTACAGAGTGAGAAGTCAGAAGTTTTTAACAAAGAGTTAGAAAATATAAAGAACAACCAAAGAGAAATGAAGAATACAATAACTGAAATGATGGGCTTCTCTGGTGGTGGAGTGGTTAAGAATCTGCCTGTCAATGCAGGGGACATGGGTTCGAGCCCTGGCCCCGGAAGATCCCACATGCTTCAGAGCAACTAAGCCCGTGCACCACAACTACTGAGCCTGCGCTCTAGAGCCTGCAAGCCACAACTACTGAAGCCTGGGCACCTAGAGCCCGTGCTCTGCAACAAGAGGAGCCACCACAATGAGAAGCCCACGCTCTGCAACGAAGAGTAGTCCCCACTCGCCGCAACTAAAGAAAGCCTGCAGGCGGCAATGAAGATCTAACACAGCCAAAAATAAAATAATTAAAAAAAATAACTGAAATGAAAAATACACTAGCAGGAATCAATAGCAGACTAAATGAGTCAGAATAACAAATAAGTGAGCTGGAAGACAGAGTAGTGGAAATCACTTGTGCTGAAAAGAAAAAAGAATGCAAAGAAATGAGGACAGTTTAAGAGACCTCTGAGACAACATCAAGCACATAATATTCACATTATAGGGGTTCCAGAAGGAGAAGAGAGAGAGAAAGGACCTGAGAAAATACTTGAAGAAATTATAGCCAAAAACTTCTCTAACATAAGAAAGGAAACATTCACTCAAGTCCAGGAAGTACAGAGAGTCACATACAAGAGAAACCCCGGAGCAGCATGCTGAGACACATATTAATCAAACTGCCAAAAATTAAAGACATAGAAAAAAGCAACATATTAAAAGCAACAAATAACATAGAAGGGAACCCCCATAAGGCTATCAGCTGATTTTTCAGCAGAAACTGCAGGCCAGAAGGGAGTGGCTCAATATATTTAAAGTGATGAAATGGAAAAACCTACAAAGAGAATACTCTACCCAGAAAGGCTCTCATTTAGATTTGACGGAGGGAGCAAAAGGTTTACAGACAAGCAAAAGGTAAAAGAGTTCAGCACCACCAAACCCACTTTACAAAAAATGTTAAAGGAACTTCTCTAGGTGACAAAGGAAAGGCCACAACTAGAAACAAGAAAATTACAAAATGAAAAACCTCACTGGTAAGGTAAAGGTATAGTAAAGGTAGGAAATCATCCACACACAAAGCTAGTATGGAAGTTAAAAGACAAAATAGTAAAATCATTTATATCCACAATAAGCAGTTAAGGGATACACAAAACAATTAGATATAAAATATAATATAAAAAGAATTCAGAGAAATCAGTAATTGCAAGGGGAGGAAAATACAAATACAGGATTTTTAAAGTGTGTTTGAAATTAAGAGATCAGCAACTTGTAACAATCACGAATATATATAGACTGTTATACAAAAATCTCACAGTAACCATGAACCAAAAATCGATATTAGATATACACAAAAAAGAAAAAGGAATCCAAATATAACACAAAGATAGTCATCAAATCACAAGAGAACAAAAGAAGAAGAAAGGACCAAAAAGACTGAGAAAGACAAACCCACAACAATTAACAAATGGCAATATGAATATACATATCGATAATTACCTTAAAGGAAAAGGAATAAATACAAAAACAAGACCCAGTATTGTGAAGGCACAAAAACAGACACACAGAACAGTATAGAAAGCCCAGAAATAAACCCATGCACTTATGGTCTACAATAAAGGAGACAAAAATATACAACAGAGAAAAGACAGTCTCTTCAATAACAAGTGGTGCTAGAAAAACTGGACAGCTACCCGCGAAAGAATGAGATTAAAATATTTTCTGGGCTTCCCTGGTGGCACAGTCGTTGAGAGTCCGCCTGCCGATGCAGGGGACATGGGTTCATGCCCCGGTCCAGGAAGATCCCACATGCCGTGGAGCAGCTGGGCCCGTGGGCCATGGCCACTGAGCCTGCGCGTCCAGAGCCTGTGCTCAGCAACAGGAGAGGCCACAACAGTGAGAGGCCTGCGTACCGCAAAAAAAACACAAAAAAACATTTTCTCACACCAGATACAAAAATAAACTCAAAATGGATTAAAGACCTACATGTAAGACCAGATACCAAAAAACTCCTAGAGGAAAACATAGACAGAACACTATTTGATATAAATTGCAGGAATATTTTTTTTGGATTCATCTTCTAAAACAAAGGAGATAAAAGCAAACATAAACAAATGGGACCTAATTAAACTTAAAAGATTTTGCACAGCAAAGGAAACCATAAACAGAATGAAAACACAACCTACAGACTGGGAGAAAACATTTGCAAATGATATGACAGATAAGGGGTTAATATCCTACATATATAAAAAGCTCAGACAACTCAACATTAAAACAAACAAACAACCTGATTAAAAAATGGGCAGAAGAACTGAATAGAAATTTTCCCAAAAGAGAAATGCAGATGGCCATCAAGTACATGAAAAGATGGTCAACATCGCTAATCACGAGGGAAATGCAAATCAAAACCACAGTATCACCTCACACTGGTCAGAATGGCTATCATCAAAAAGAAAATGAATAACAACTGTTGGGGAGGATGTGAAGAAAAGGGTATTGGTGGGAAAGTACACTGGGGTAGCCACTGCGGGAAACAGTATGGAGGTCCTAAAAAACTAAAAGTAGAACTACCATATGACCCAGCATTTCCACTCCTGGATATATATCCAAAAAAATCCCCCACAAAAACATTAATTCAAAAAGACACAAGCCTCCCAATGTTCACAGAAGCACTATTTACAATTGTCGAAGCAACCAAAGTGTCCATCAACAGATGAATGGATAAAGAAGATGTGGTGTACGAGTACGCATACATACACACACACACACACACAATAGAATACTACTCAAACATAAAAAAGAATGAAGTTTTGCCATTTGCAATAACTTGGATGCACTTGGAAGTCACTGTTAACTGAAATAAGTCAGAGAAAGACAAATACTGTGTGACATCACTTATATGTGGAATCTAAAAAATATATCAAAGTAGTGAATATAACAAAAAAGAAGCAGACTCACAGATACAGAAAACAAACTAGTGGTTACCAGGGGGACAGGCAAGGGGAGAGGGTCAATATAGGGGTAGGAGGTTAAGAGGTAAAAATTAGGTATAAAATAAGCTACAAGGATATATTGTATAACGTGGGGAATATAGCCAATATTTTATGGTAACTATAAAAGTAGTATAAACTTAAAAAGTGTGAATTGCTATATTGTACACCTGTAACATATAATATTACTGTATATCAACTATACTTCAATTAAAAAATTAAGGAGAGAGAAAATCTCTCCAGACAAACAAAAGCTGAAGAAGTTGATGATCACTAGACCTGCCATATATGAAGTGCTGAAGTGAGTGACATCAGCACTGTGTTGGCATAAGGGATCCTTCCTTTTTGTCTGCCCGCTTAAAAAAAATCCACATATATTTACTACCTATGAATTCTATTTTAGATGCTCATGAAAGCACAGAGGATGGGAGGAAAGAGTTACCAAGCTTCAAGAAATTAAAGATTTAGATCTAACTATACAAAATATGATGATACAATGGTAAAACACTAATTGCTAATGGGCTTCAGAGTAAGGAAATTATGCAATGAAGCTTTAAAAAATATGGAGCTGGATTATTTTAAAGAAATTTTAAAAGAGGTAGGTACTAAATATCAAATAAATTGGTTTTTGTTTTCTACAAATTTTTATTGTGTTAAAATACACATAAAGTTTACCATCTTAATTATTTTTAAGTGTTCAGTTCAGTGGTTCATTGTACATTCACATTGTTGTGCAACCATCACTACCATCCATCTCCATAACTCTTTTTATCTTCTAAAATGGAAACTTTATACCTATTGAATAACAACTCTCCATTCTTCCCTTCCCCAAGCCCCAGCTACCACCATTCTACTTTCTGTATCTGTAATATTGATGATTAAGTACCTCCTTTCAGTGGAATCATACAGCATTTGTCTTTTTGTAACTGGCTTAGTTCATTTAGCATAATGTCCTCAAGGTTCCTCCATGTTGTACTTTGTTGCAAAATTTCCATCCTTTTTAAGGTTAAATAAGATTCCATTGTTTATATACACCGCAGTTTGCTTTATCCATTCATCCATTGATGGACATTTGGGTTGCTTCCAAGTTTTAGCTATTGTGAATAATGCTGCTATGAACATGAGTGCATAAATATCTCTTCCAGACACTGCCTTCAATTCTTTTGGGTATACCCAGAAGAGGACTTGCTGGGTCATATGGTAATTCTATTTTTAATAATCTGAGGAATCGCCATACACAGAATAGTGGTGATGCCATTTTACATTCCCACCCACAGTGCACAACTGTTGCAATTTTTCCACATCCTCATCAACATTTGTTGTGTTCTGTTTTTTTTGACAGCAGCCATCCTAATGGGTGTGAGGTGGTATCTCATAGTTTTGATGTGCATTTCCCTAATGATTAGTGATGTTGAGTTTCTTTTCATATGCTTATTGGCCATCTGCACGTCTTCTTTAGAGAAATATCTATTCACGTCATTTGCCTGTTTTTGAATCGGGTTGTTTGTTTTCTGTTGCTGAGTTTTAGGAGTTTTCTATGTATTCTGGATATTAATTTCTTATCAGATGTACGATTTGCCAATATTTTCTCTCAGTGGAACTACAAAACAGCCAGAAAGCAATTAATGAGATGGCATCTGGTAAGTCCTTATATTTGGGGTCAGATCATTCTTTCTTATAGGGGCTGTTTTGTGCATGGTAGGATATTTAGTAGCAACCTGGACTTCCACCCTCTAGAAGCCAGTATCAGTTCCACCCCAGCTGTGAAAACCACAAAGGCCTGCAGGCATTGTGTCTGGAAGGAAAAGGCCATGAATGCTGCTAAAAATGCTAAAGTACACAGGATCCCACACCCCTCACAGCAAGAAATGCCCAGCCTAAGATATCCACAGTGCTGAGGTGGAGAAACCCTGACATAACTGTTCATTTTGCACTAACATTGCTTTATGTGTCAAAACAAATGGAGCAATGTTCTCCTGGCAACAGCAAGATGACTCCTTTGGAAATAACATTCCTTTCTCAATCCTGTAAGGGTTCATGATGAACCACTACTTGTCTTCTACATGCAGATCTGGACTATGTATACTGTCAGTATGTTACTTTCATGTATAACCCTTTGTCTTGAAAACATATATAACTGTGCCTTGACCTCTAATGGGCAGAACAGTTCTCAGAGCTTTTTGGAAGACTATCTCCTGGGTTATAATCCTCAGACTGGCTTGAATAAAATTCTCTATTTCTTTCTTAGGTTGACTATTACTTAATTTTTTTGTCAATATAATCTTCCAAGAAGCTGCATTTCCACTTGAGGTTTCTCCCTTGTGCAAATATGGATTCCTTATCAATTCAGAAGTTTTTTCTCAGAATCAAGAAAATTTTACTTCCTTTAACACTAATATACATTAGGCCTACAAACAGGATACACTTATCTTAAAATTACACTTACATTTTTGTTTTATAGCATTAAATAACAGAGCTTGGATCATCAGAATTTAGGAACTAAGAAGAAAATTGTGTTCGTTACCTCCTCCAATTAATTTTCTGCACTGTCTGGTAAATGACCGACATCGTCCTCTATAACAGAAGGAGTCGCCCGAATCACAACTCTGTCCATCACGTGCATAAGTGTCAGGCACACAGTGTGCGTTATTCCCATCACAGAATTCTAGAAAATCACATTCATCAATTGGTTGCCTACAAGGTGTATTAACTGGTTTTATCTGGAAGAGAAAAGAAACATATGAAAAAAATTACACACAAATGATACCCAAGTTTTCTTTCTCTTCAGGCTTGAAGTTTCCATCCATTTTTTCTAACTTGCTAAGAGCAATGAGGAAATTGCCTTCTTGTTAACTACTTAAGCATTGCACAGACATTTAGGTGATTGAATTTGTTGTGTGTAAAGGAGTGGGAGATATGAGAAATTCAAAGATAAGCAGACTACCATAATTATAAAAAAGAAAGAAAGTAGAGCTAAGTAATTATTATAAAAATTACTTTCAACCCACTAAGGATATGCTCACATGGGCAGACTCTGGTTTCTCCAAATGCCATCCTTAAAGCAGAAATCAGCAACCACTTAACAAAACAATAAATATGCCTCATAAACATTTAGAAAAAAGTTTTCATATGAAAGAAAAGAGAGAAGAATTATAGAAACAACCAGAAAGCAAGAAACAAAATATCAATAAGTACATAGCTATCAATAACCCCTTTAAATGTCAAAGAACTAAATCCTGCAATCAAAAGGCTGACTGGATAAAAAAAAAAAAAACAAGACCCATCTATAAGCTACCTATAAGAGACTCACTTCAGAGCTAAAGACATACACAACAATCTCATCTACAATCACATCAAAAAGAATAAAATACCTAAGAATAAATTTAACCAAGGAAGTGAAAGACCTATACTCTGAAAACTATAAGACATTGATGAATACATACAAATAAATGGACAGATATACCATGTTCATGGATTGGAAGAATTAATGTTAAAATGACTGTACTACCCAAAGCAATCTACAGATTGAATGCAATCCCTAGCAAAATACTCATGACATTTTTCTCAGAACTAGAGCAAAGAATTCTAAAATGTGTATGGAACCACAAAAGACCCCTAGCAGCCAAAGCAATCTTGAGAGAAAAGGAACTAGAGTTATCACACTCCCTGACTTCTGACTATTTTACAAAGCTACAGTAATCAAAACAGTATGCTACTGACACAAAAACAGGTATAAATCAATGGAACAGAATGGAGAGCTCAGAAATAAATCATACACATATGGTCAATTAATCTATGACAAAGGAGGCAAGAAGGTATACAATGGTGAAACGACAGTCTCTTTAATAAGTCATGTTGGGAAAACTGGACACCTCCACCTAAAAGAATGAAATTTTTGTATATGATGTGTGTATATCACATCATATACAAGAATAAACTCAAAATGGATTAAAGACCTAAATGCAAGACCAGAAACCATAAAACTCCTAGAAGAAAACATAAGCAGTACACTCTTTGACTTTGAATTTAGCAATATTTTTAATGGATCTGTCTCCTCAGGCAAGGGTATAAAAAGCAAAAATAAAGAAATGGGACTCATTCAAACAAAATCTTTTGCACAATGAAGGAAACCATCAAGAAAACAAAAAGGCAACCTACTGAATGGGAGAAGATATTTGTAAATATGTTTGTTAAGGGGTTAATATCCAAAATATATAATGAACTCATATGACTCAATACTAAAAAAACAAACAAGCAAACAAAATAAACAACTTGATTTTGTTTTTTTCCCTTTTTTAAAATTTAATTTTTATTTTAAAATTTAAAAAAATTTTTATTGGGGTATAGCTGTTTTACAATGTTGTGTTAGTTTCTACTGTACAGCGAAGTGGAGTTCCCTGTGCTATACAGCAGGTTCTCATTAGTTATCTATTTTATACATATTAGTGTACATATGTCAATCCCAGTCTCCCAATTCATCCCACCCCCACTTTTCACCCCTTGGTGTCCATACGTTTCTTCTCTACTTCTGTGTCTCAGTTTCTGCCTTGCAAATAGGTTCATCTGTACCATTTTTCTAGATTCCACATATATGCATTAATATATGATATTTGTTTTTCTCTTTCTGACTTGCTTCACTCTGTATGACAGTCTCTACTGGTCAGAATGGCCATCATCAAACAAATCTACAAATAATAAATGCTGGAAAGGGTGTGGAGAAAAGGGAATCCTCTTGCACTGTTGATGGGAATGTAAATTGATACAGCCACTGTGGAGAACAGTGTAGAGGTTCCTTAAAAAACTAAAACTGGAATTACCATATGACCCAGCGATCCCACTACTGGGTATATACCCAGAAAAACCATAACTCAAAAAGACACATGCACCCCAATATTCACTGTGGCACTATTTACAATAGCCAGGTCATGGGAGCAACCTAAATGCCCATTGACAGACGAATGGATAAAGAAGATGTGGTACATATATACAATGGAATATTAATGAGCCATAAAAAGGAATGAAATGGGGTCATTTGTAGAGACGTGGATGGACAACTTGATGTTGAAATGGACAGAGAGCCTGAATAGGCATCTTTCAAAAGAAGACACGCAGATGGCCAACAGGCACATGAAAAGATGTTCAACATCACTAATCAGGGAAATGCAAATCAAAATCACAATGAGGTATCACCTCACACCTGTCAGAATAGCTATAGTCAAAAAGGCAACAAATAGCAAATTACAAGGATGTGGAGAAAAGGGAACCCTGGCACGCTATTGGAGGGAATGTAAATTGTTACAGTCACTATGGGAAACTATATGGAGGTTTCTCAATTAAAAATAGAACTACTTTGATCCAGGATGTATATCTGAAGGATATAATACCAGTGTCTTGAAGAGGCAGGTGCACCCCCATGTTCATCGCAGCATTACTCACAATAGCCTAGATATGGAAATGACCTAAGTGTCGAGCAATAGATTAACGTATTAAAAGAAATGTAGTGTGGAATAATATTCAGCCATAAAAAATAAGGAAATCTTGACATTTGCAACAACACGTAGGAACCTGGAGGACATTATGCTAATTGAAATAAGTCAGACAACAGAAAGAGAAATACTGAGATTATAATCTCACATGTGAAATATAAAAAAGCCAAACTCCTCAAAGCAGAGAGTAGATTGGTGGTTGCCAGTGGGTGCTAGGTGAGGAAAATGGGAAGGTGTAGGTTAAGGGTACAAATTTTCAGCTATAAAATGAAAAAAATCTGGGGATCTAACGTACTGCATGGTGACTGTAGTTAACAATAATGCTATTATATACTTAAAAGTTGCTAAGATAGTAAATCTTAAATGTTCTCAGTATGTGAAGTGGTGGATGTGTTAACTTTATTGTGGTCATCATTTCACAATACATACTTAGAGCAAATCATTACATTGTACATCTTAAACTAAAGAATTATATGTTGATTATATCAATAAACCTGGGGAAATTTTTTTTAAAGATTAAATCATGCTCTTCTTCCCATCTTAAGAATATGTGCCATTTACCTTTGTTCAAGAGTTTGTTTCTTTCTTCTTAGGGTTCCAATGGATTGTGCTGGGTGTTGGGCAATTTTCAGGGGTTCGTTAAATGCTTTTCATTAAAAGGAACTGAATGGTTGTAACAGTAACTGAATGAATTGTGAAGGCAGAGAGGATTTTTACCAGAAGACAGTAAAGAGAAGTTAGCCAACAAAAAGAACTAATCTAACTTCCTGTCCCTATGTTAAGTATGGTCTTATAAAATAAGAACTTAAGGGGGCTTCCCTGGTGGCGCAGTGGTTGAGAATCTGCCTGCCGATGCAGGGGACACGGGTTCGTGCCCCGGTCCGGGAGGATCCCACGTGCCGCGGAGCAGCTGGGCCTGTGAGCCATGGCCGCTGAGCCTGCGCGTCCGGAGCCTGTGCTCCGCAACGGGAGAGGCCACAACAGTGAGGGGCCCGTGTACCATAAAAAAAAAAAAAAAAACAACTTAAGAAGGTTGCCCAAGGTGAATGTTGATCATAGAGAAATCCCAGCGGGTACAGGGAAGATCTGTAATGTGGTATAGGAATGGGAAGTCAAGTCAGGAGAGAGAAGCATCAGGCATTATGTACAGAAGAGTCCTAGAAATGATAGATTACAGAGTGGACTGAAGTATGACAGGGGCTCCAATGCTGCTTGCATATAATAAGATGGGAAGGACTGCATAGAGTAGTGACATGTCTTCCATCTCCTTGGAACAAGTATTTCAAGAAATTTAATGATGGGACTTCCCTGGTGGCACAGTGGTTAGGAATCCGCCTGCCAATGCAGGGGACACGGGTTCGAGCCCTGGTCCAGGAAGATCCCACATGCTGTGGAGCAACTAAGCCCGTGCGCCACAACTACTGAGCCTGTGCTCCAGAGCTTGCAAGCCACAACTACTGAAGCCCACGCACCTAGAGCCTGTACTCTGCAACAAGAGAACCCACCACAACGAGAAGCCCACACACTGCAACAAAGAGTAGCCCCCGCTCGACACAACTAGAGAAACCCCGCACACAGCAACAAAGACCCAATGCAGCCAAAAATAGATAAATAAATTAAAAAAAAGAAAGAGGGCCTCCCTGGTGGCGCAAGTGGTTGAGAGTCCGCCTGCCGATGCAGGGGATACGGGTTCGTGCCCCGGTCTGGGAGGATCCCATATGCCGCGGAGCGGCTGGGCCCGTGAGCCATGGCCGCTGAGCCTGCGCGTCCGGAGCCTGCGCGTCCGGAGCCTGTGCTCCGCAACGGGGGAGGCCACAACAGTGAGAGGCCCGCATACCGCAAAAAAAAAAAAAAAAAAAAAAAAAAAAAAAAAAAAAAAAAAAAAGAAAGAATTCGCCTGCCAATGCAGGGGACACAGGTTCGAGCCCTGGTCCAGGGAGATCCCACATGCCGCGGAGCAACTAAGCCCGTGCACCACAACTACTGAGCCCGGGTGCCACAACTACTGAAGCTCGTGCGCCTAGAGCCCGTTCTACACAACAAGTGAAGCCACTGCAATGAGAAGCCTGCGCACCACAATGAAGAGTAGCCCCCACTCACCGCAACTAGAGAAAGCCCGCATGCAGCAACAAAGACCCAACACAGCCAAAAATAATAAATAAATAAATATTTTAAGAAAAAGAAATTTAATGCTAACATATAAAATACAGATTGTCTCCTACCTTGCAATCTCGTGTGCAGCATTCCCCCGAACCACATATTTTATTTGTTTTCTTTGTACATGTTCTAGGGTCACAGCAGTCTGGATGTGTACAATTCTGGAAACAAATGCTTTGTTACTCAGTCATGCATGATTAGGTACAATCAAATAAAACTGCAATACAGAATTTATTTACGAAGTATGAGCATTTCTTTTTTTTTTTTCTTTTTGCGGTATGCGGGCCTCTCACTGTTGTGGTCTCTCCCGTTGCGGAGCACAGGCTCCGGATGCGCAGGCCCAGCGGCCATGGCTCACGGGCCCAGCCGCTCCGCGGCATATGGGATCCTCCCAGACCGGGGCACGAACCCGTATCCCCTGCATTGGCAGGCGGACTCTTAACCACTGCGCCACCAGGGAGGCCCAGTATGAGCATTTCTTAAAAACCAGTTTCAGTAATCCCACTCTTTACATGAGACTTATTGAAATCAACATCTCAGCCAGTAGGTTGTAAAAGAAATGTGTCATTTTACTACATTCCATATAATCTGAACAATATTAACATATTACTGTGGAGCCAAAAACTTAGAGGAAATAGTTATTAGATTTCTTGTTAGCTACCATCCTCTTCTAAATTTTTCCTATATTCTTGCTTTCATAATAAATCTATTTACACACTGCCAGCATGCAGACTCTCAGCTTCTCTGTCTGAAATGGCAAACCCCCAAACTTCTGCCCCCAGAAAAGTGGTCCCAGAAGCCAGTCTGGTCTGTCCAGATTTCACTGGGATGCTGGCCCCATATGTCCTCGTATTTTACAAGATTCAGTGCCATCAATCAACTTTTCCAGTCTTCAGTAGCAAGTTTGTTTTAAACTCTGTAATTTACCAATATTAGAAGTTTGAGTTTCCTGGTGTTGTGTTTTTTCTTACTGGTATTTTAAATTGGTATTTTCAATGAACAGCTTCATCACAGGCAGCAATATTATACTTTAAAAAGGCTCGTTATTTCATGTATTGACTCGTGTATTCATGTACTCAAAGTTTAAATATTCCTTTGTTAGCTTTTTTTCTTACTGTCTCTCTTAATCAAATGTTTGGTTATTCTAGTTTGGGTTTTTTTTTTTTTTTCTTTTTCAATACAACTCCATTTGTAAGGGCAGACTTTCTTAAGAATAGAATGCTCTGGCTATTTCAAAATGGTTCCTTTTCCCCTCCCTCTGCCAGAAGCATTAGACTTCTCTCCAGTATTCACTGTGACAAACAGTTCAAGTTTCTGCAGGTAAAACTCGTAAGAGTGTGGGGACCTTCCTATGATCGGGTTCCCATGGAGTTTTAAACTATCAGAGTTCTACACACTGAGACTCCAGAAATTTCTCAATTCCAGTTCAGGTTTGCCTACCCAGATGCTGGTTCCCAAAAGGTTTTAGCTTGTGGGTTGCTACTCTAGTAAGTTGTGATTCTCTGCATTCACCTGTTGGTTTTTCCAATTTGTGGGGCAGTGGTTTGCTCTGTGACCTCACATCTCTGATGGATGCAAGAAGAGCTGTTTCTTTTCCAAGTTGGTTAGCTTTTTACTTGTTGTAAGGACTAAGTGGTGACTTCTAAACTTCTCACATGTCAGACCAGAAACCATAACTCTTGTATTTTGATGTATTTGAATAAAAGTCCTTTGAATTGGCCTTTGAATATATTATATATATATATATATATATATATATATATATATATGTTTGAACATATATGAATTGTAAATATTTTCTCCCATTTCAGAGTCTATAATTTTATTTTTCTTAACAGAGCCTAAAAGAAAAAGTTTCTAAATTTAAGTACAACTTACATATTTTTCTTTAAAACCTCATTCTTATTTGCCTTATCTAAGAAAGTTCTGCCTATCACAGAGTCAAAAAGACTGTCTCCTGTGTTTTATTCTATAAGCTTTAGGACTTTCGCTTTTATATTTAGGTCTTTGATCCATTTCAAGTTAATTTTTGTGTATGGTGAGATGTCAAAGTTTTCTTTTTATGTATGTGGATATCTAGTTCATACAATACCTTTGTTGGAAAGGTTTTCTTCACCCATTGAACTGCCTTAACATCTCTGATTGGCAGAGAATCAATTGATCTTATAAATATTTTATATTTGGATTCTCTATACTGTTTCATTAAGGGATATATTTATGCTTTGGCCAATACCACATTATATTGATTATTTCAGCTTTATAGAAAATTTTGAAATTTACAGAAAATTAGTGTATGTGCTCCACCTTTGTTCTTTTTGATTGCTTTGTCTATTCTAGGTCCTTTGCATTTCCATATATATTATAGAATCAGCTTGTCAATTTCCACAGAACGATGGTGGGGTTGGGATTGGGATTGTGTGGAGTGTTGATGTAGAGTTGACATCTTAGCAATATTGTGTCTTCCAATCCACGAAAGTGGGATATGTCTCCCTCTCAATCTTCTTTCATTTCTCTGAGCAATGTGAGTTTTCATTGTACAGGTCTTGCACATATTCTGTTAAATTTATCTCTATTTCATGTTTTTGAAACAATGTATATGGAATTGTACATTTTAGTTCATTTTCCATTTGTTCATTGTTTATACATAGAAATCCATGGAATTTGGGTTCACATGCATTCATTAATTAGCTTTAGCAGACTTTGGGGGTAGATTGTTTAGGATTCTCCAATCACGTGGCCAAGTTGAATCTGATTAAAGACAGTTTTAATCTTCCTTTCCACTCACTGTGTGTTTCTTTTTCGTGCCTTAATGCAGTTTCATTGTGTGTTTGTGTTTCTTTATCTTCCCTTACTGCAATGGCAGGAGCATCCACTGCAGTGTTGAAGGGAAACATAACCTGTCAATACAAAACTTTTTTTCCGTATAATAGCAAACGATGCATTTTGCTATTGCAAAATGTCTAGTCTATAGTCTTTAGATGTTCTTGTCTTTTTGTTACTGCTTGTTGTTAAAGCCATATTTCTTCAACTCCTTATACACTCTTTGTGGTCACTAATTGTAAGATTAGAGCTGATGCATACACTAAAGAATTTAGGAGGGCAATATTTGAAGACAAATATTAACTAAAGGATGTTTGCTCTCCACTTCAAAAAATGGCAATATTAGGAAACTTAAAGGCTTCCATCTTCCCCAAAGAAGGTATTTTTCAAAAATTTTCTTCTAAAAGACAAGGTCTTCTTTTCCACCTCGTACTCACATATACGGGAAATAAAAAATATTTTTGAAAAAACTTCCACTAACCTGTAAAGTGCCACAATCACATTCTTCACCCAATTCCAACTTTCCATTGCCACACATCTTCCTTTGTTTGTGAACTGGCTCATCAGGAAGGATTTTACGAAGACATTCAAGGCCAGAATGTGCAGCAAAATATTTAAAGTCATCCAAGCTACAAGTGCTAAAATCCTTTATACCCCTAGATAGCCTAAAATATTTTTAAAAAAGGGTATGACAAAAATTATTGCTGTATAACTCTACATTTCTCCTAATGTATGATGTTTTGAAGAGAGGTTTAAAGAGCATTATTCTCATGGATAACAATAGGCACACTTTTAAAAATATAAAAGTATTTTTAAAATACTAACATTTTTAACACACTTTTTAAATTTCACCAAGAAAATTCTTATAATGAAAAAAAATTCCAAAATCTTTTGCCATTCATCCTGTTTTAAAGAAGACCAATTATTTACCCATCCTAAAATCTTTATTAATTGTTTAAACATAGGAACTGTGTTACTCTTTATTTACCTTCTTAGTTGCCAAACAACTGAATTTAAAATTTTTGGCCTCAGTATTTAACATACTTTTTATTTATTTACTATCATTTTTGTATTTTTCTGTAAATACCAATATCAACATGTCTGTATTATCTTTAAAAGTATATTTTAGATCTTTTGCTCTCTGCAATTAGGCATTTTTCAAACAAGAATCTGTTGTTTGATTTATACCATGGGAGGGACAAGAGGAATGCCTGTCCTGACGGAGTGAGAAAGTTGTTAGTAGTTTGCTAATATATCAGCCTCCAACTAAAACACTAGAAAGAATACAATTAAAGAGTAAAGACTATAGGGTGGGATAGGGAGGGTGGGAGGGAGGGAGACGCAAGAGGGAAGGGATGTGGGAACAGATGTATATGTATGACTGATTCACTTTGTTATAAAGCAGAAACTAAAAAAAAAAAAAAAAAAAAAAAAAAAAGAGTAAAGACTATGCCCTAGACCAGTAGCTGACAAACTTTTCTGTGAAGGGCCACACAGTAAATATTATAGGCTTATATGCAATATGCTCTGTTGCAGCTACTCAACTCTGCCACTGTAGTGCAAAAGCAGTCATGAAGAACACGTAAAACAGTAAGCCTATAAAATTAATTTACAAAACAGACAGGCAGCCAAATTTAGCCTATAGATCATTGTTGGCTGACCTCTGCCCTATACTAAAATCTACTCTGTATCAGTCCTAACAGTTAGAGCCTAAACTCAAGCCCTGACAACATCCCCAGAGGAAACCAAGTTTGGAAGTTCAGGCCTGCCATTTTAGAGGGGTTTGGAAATGCCTTGAGTTTTCTATAGACTCATGTTAACGAAGTATAAAACCAAGCACATAAAATTTAAAATGATTACCCAATAATTGAATTGCCTGGTAGAAAAAGAATCAATGCTTTTCAGAGGAAGGTAATGAGAATCTAGGCTTTCTATCAACAATATCCAATATGCTACTACTAATAATAATCATACAAAGAAATAAGAAAATGTAAACCATAGTCAATAAAAAAGCAGTCAATAGTAAGCAACACTGAGATGACCCAGGTGTTAGATTTGGCACACAAATACTTGAAAGGAACCATTATAAATATATTCAATTAATTAAAGAAAAATGTTAAAATAATTCAGAGAAATTACAGCCTTATAGAGTGAACACTCAAAAGAGAGTGCATATCATCTAATTTACATAATGTTCTAGAGCCAGTAAAACTAACTATAGTGATAGAAATCAGATCAGCTGTTGACTGGGGCAGGGTGGAAGGTAAAAAGGACAGCCAAGGATCACAAAAGAACTTTCTGTGGAAATGGAAATGTTGCATAGCCTGAATGACACTGTGGTTCAGTAATTTGTATATATTTATCAAGAGTCATAAACTCGTACACTTAAAGTTTAAAGTGTATGAATTTTATTGTGGACAAACCATGCCTCAAAAGTTGATTTTTTTATAGTGTATACAAATACAACACTCAAAAAGATGATGAAAGAAAATTCCTCTGAGAAACAATTTCACACAGAGAAGAAGTAATTTAGTTATTATCTACTTTGTGCCTTCACAGATATTTGGGATAACATAGATTCAGTCATCACAGGACAAAATGAAATAATAAGAATACTGAGCTAAAAGGTCATTATTGGAAACATTTACTGAGCACTCTTCTAGGCAACTGGTGTGTAGTGAAACGCAGACCAAGTGCCTGCTAGGGGCAAAAAGTATGAACATCAGGAAATAGGTATATGAAATAAGTCAGATAGCTATTGGAATGATGAAGAAAAATCAAACAACACAATTTACAGGGAATAAAAGACACTGTTTTAGAAGAGAAGACATTTATTAAAAAAGAAAAAAACTATAGCTAAGATTGGGAACAAGGCAAGGGTACCCACTCTCATCAGATCAATTCACATTGGGCTGAATTTATTTCAAGTGCAATTAAGCAAGAAAAAGGAATTACACACAAATAGATGGGGAGGAAAACATAAAACTGTTCTTATTCATGGACAAGATCTTGTTTATAGAAAATCTTAAGTAATCAACAAATAAAATCTCCTGGTATTTCTGTTGAGTTTAGGAAGTTTGCAGCACACAAAGTCAATATACAAAAATTATATTTCTATGTACTAGCAATGAGCACTCTGAAAATGAAATTAAGAAAACAGTTCTTTTCAAAATAGCAAAAAAGAATAAAATGTTTAAGAATAAATATAACAAAACAAGTACAAGACCTGTAAACTGTAAAATACCATACATTGTTGGGGAAAATTAAAGACCTAAATAAATGAAGACATATACCAGATTCAAGAATCAAAAGACTCAGTATTGTTAAGATGGTAACTCTCCCAAAATTGACTATTTATAATACCCAAGATATGGAAGCAGCCCAAATGCCCATCCACAGACAAATGAATAAAAAAGATATGGTATGGAATATTATTCAGCCATAAAAATGAATGAAATTCCTCCATTTGCAGCAACAAGGATGGATCTAGAGACTATCATACTAAGTGAAGTAAGTCAAACAGAGAAAGACAAATACTGTATGGTATTGGTCATACTAAGTGAAGTAAGTCAAATAGAGAAAGATAAATACCGTATGGTATCGCTTATATGTGGTAACTAAAAAATAATACAAAAGAACACATATGCAAAACAGAAGTAGACTCACAGATATAGAAAACAATCAAGGGGTTACCAAAGGGGAGAGGGAGGAGGGGAGGAGCAAGTTAGGAGTAGGGCATTAAGAGATATAAACTACTATGTATAAAATAGATAAGCAACAAGGATACAGTATATATATAGCACAGGGAATTATAGCCATTATCTTGTAATAACTTATAATGGAGTATAATCTGTAAATATACTGAATCATTATGCTGTATACCTGGAACTAACATAATGTTGTAAATAAACCATACTTCAATTTTTAAAACTCTCAACAGGAGTTTTCATAAAAATTGGAAATTTGATAATAAAATATATATGAAACTACAAAGGACCTAGAATAACCAAAACAATTTGGGAAAAGATGAAAAAACTTGGGAATTTGTACTACCTGATTTCAAAATTGTTTGTAAAGTAGGGGGAAAGTATTATCAATGATACTAAAATTTTTAAAAAAGCCTTTTTCTTCAGTAGTCTCTCTCTCAGTGGGACATAGTTTTACTTATTTGTGACTTGATGTCTTTCTAAGTTAAAAAAAGATACATTTTTAACTTGAATTGTACCATTCATCCTTATATTGTATACTGCCAGTATCAAGGCATTTAACTTTAAATAGAATCACTAAAATCACGCAATTCATATGGCTTGTCCCCAGAGGGTACCTTCAATCTAGCCAGCAGAGAAAAATACAAGCCAGACTCTGGAAGGTAGGAAGGAGGAAGAGAATGTCCCCAGGCATGGAGAGGCCTGGGGGAGTGCTGGGTCTATTTTGGTGTGTGTTCCATCTGTACTTGAAAAGAATGTGCATCCTAGTGTAGAGTATAGTGTTCTATAATTGTCAATTAATTCAGTTTGGTTAACAGAAATATAAAGTCCCTAACCAAAAAAAAAATTTTAAGTATACTGTGTGTTTAATAAAGAAAATGATCTTACACAGCTTTTGGTGACATGGTGCAAACATCTCCTGAACAATGGCACATCTCAGTATTATCATAACTCATTCCCATATTAAGGCCAAGCAACTGCACAATACTGACAGCATATGACTCCAAGGATAAACCCTCTGAATACTAAATATAAGGAAAATAAAAGAAAAATAGTTATCTAAGAATCTTATTCAGTTATAAAAAGTTACTTACTATAATCAAAAATTCGTACATAAAACTCATTTCTTAAACATCTTTATTGGAGTATAATTGCTTTACAGTGGTGTGTTAGTTTCTGCTTTATAACAAAGTGAATCAGTTATACATACACATATGTTCCCATATCTCTTTCCTCTTGCGTCTCCCTCCCTCCCACCCTCCCTATCCCATCCCTCTAGGTGGTCACAAAGCACCGAGCTGATCTCCCGGTGCTATGTGGCTGCTTCTCACAGGAATAAAGACACAGATCTACTAGAGAATGGACTTGAGGATATGCGGAGGGAGAAGGGTAAGCTGTGACAAAGTGAGAAAGTGGCATGGACATATATATACTACCAAACATAAAACTCATTTCTAAAATTCATTAATGCATCCAAGATACTTATGTAGACACAATTGTACTAGAGTTATGTAAGTATTATTAAACACGGATGGATGAGTAACACTACAGTTTAATTTCAAGATACTATTACATAATGATAATACCAGCTATCTTAGAAAATCTAATAGAGTTTAAACACCACACTGTATCGCTTCTTTGAATTACTTTAAACAAGATTCTTTTAATCTTTTAATAATCAATCCTACATTCTCTTTGTAGTATACAGTCTCTAAAATGGGTGCCAATGATCCCTGCCTCCTGCTATTTATGATCCTGTGTATCCTCACTCCATTGAGTGTAGGCTGGACTTACTGACTTGCTTCTAATTAACTGAATACAGCAGAAGTGATGGGTCATCATTTCCAAGATAAGTTATTAAAAGACTGTCTTCTTGGATTCTACGTCTCTCTCCCTCATTCGCTCTGGGGGAAGGTAGCTACTATGTCATGAAGCAGGCCTGGGGAGAGGTCCTCATGAGTGAGCTTGGAAACTCTTTCTGAGGTCTTCCAATAGTCACATGACTGAGCTTGGAATCAAATCCCCTCTGTGTTGAACCTTGAGATAATTACAGCCCTAGTTGACATCTTATTTTCACCCACTAAGCTGCTCCTAGATTCCTGACCCACAGAACTGTGTTGTTTTCATGTGCTAAGGTTTGGTACAATCAGTTACATAGCAATAGATAACTAATACGCCCTCAATAGGTATTGTTGTTTTCCTTTGAAACATTTCTAGTATCTGCACAGATGTTTATAGCAGCTTTATTCATAACTGCCAAAACCTGCAAGCATCCATGATGTCCTTCAGCAAGTGAACAGATGAACTGTGGCATGTTTCAGACAACAGAATATTATTCAGCACTAAAAAGAAATGAGCTACAAGGTCATGAAAAGACACGGAGGAAATATAAATGCATGTTACTAAGCGAGAGAAGCCAGCCTGCAGAGACTATATACCGTTTGACTCCAACTATATGACATTCTGGAAAAAAAGTTATGGAGACAAAAGATCCGCGGCTGCAGGTGGGGAGGGGAGAAATTAATTGGCAGAGAGCACAGAGGATTTTTAAGGCAGTGAAAATACTGTGTATGATACCATAATGATGGACACGTATCATTATTTGACCAAATCCGTAGAAAGTACAACACCAAGATTGAACCCTAAGGCAAATTATGAACTTTGGGTGATTTTTAATGGGTCAATGTACGTTTATCAATTGCAATAAGCATACCTCTCTGGTGAGTGACGGTGATAACGAAGAAGGTTATGCATGTGTAGGGGCAAGGGATACATTGATAATCTATGCACCTTCTTCTCAATGGGGCTGTGAACCTAAAACTGCTCTAAAAATAGTTTTTTTTCTTTTTGTTTTTTTGCGGTACGTGGGCCTCTCACTGCTGTGGCCTCTCCCGTTGCGGAGCACAGGCTCCGGACGCGCAGGCTCAGCGGCCATGGCTCACGGGCCCAGCCGCTCCGCGGCATGTGGGATCCTCCCGGACCGGGGCACGAGCCCGTGTCCCCTGCATCGGCAGGCAGACTCTCAGCCACTGCGCCACCAGGGAAGCTCTAAATATAGTATTTTTAAAAAGTTGTTGGTACTTGATGGACCAAGAGCAAGACGGCATTGTGAGGGAGCAGCAAGTAAAGAACAGCTCAGAGGAGAAGATTAACTGACCCATGAAGATGTTTCTAAGTTTCTATCCCACATATTGCCCTGGGTTGCTTGTTCAACCACAGCCACTAAGAGGTAGAAAACAACAATCAGCTGACGCATCAGACACTTCAGTCCACCTTCAGAGGGTAGAGAGTAATTCTGTTTACTGGAAGACTGCTTGAACTCAAGCAATCCCTCCTTCCTGCACCCCAGCTTTTGATCAAAAGCAGTTCTTAGGACCAAATAGAAGCCCTTGCCAGGACACACTTTATTCCCTTCATAGTTACAGACAATATTAATAGTAACCAAGGAACACATTTCATTTCTCAGAAGACACAATGCCACTCTACTGGAAAAGGCATTCAATATAACTTTCATTGTCCCCAACAGGTCCCAGATAGCTGGTTCAATTGAGAGACATAATGGTTTCCTTAAATAATTCCTTTTCAAATCCAATAAACGGACCCCTAAATGGGTGTCTATAGTGGCCAAGCTATTAATGCCTCTTAATTCAAGGATGCTTGTCTGACACACTTCACACAAACTTTAAAACATTTTTCCCTTTTCCTTCCCTATATTTAAAGGGGCTTATATCTGGCTTCCATGTATATAAAGACTCATTGTATGTGAGTCCCTTTAATTATGTCTCCCCTACTGTTGTAAATATTTTATCTTGCCCCATCCCATAAGGGTTGGAGACCAGATCCAGGTACATACCATCCTGAGGTCTATTGACCATAGATTTCCTCCTGGTCCAGGCAGCTGCTAATTTGATATGAGACCCATTTGAGCCTAAACTTCCACCACCGCAAAACAAACAAATGAAAAACAAAAACAAAAGCCTCTAAAGTGCAGCTGTACAACATTCTGTTGACTGTTCATCTCATTACCATTGGTCTGAGTGTTTTTATTGGTTTGCAATCTGGAGGCCCAAATCCTCCAAATAAGCCATTATTTCAGCCAGATGTGGCAAATGCTGAGGCCCACATGCCACTGAGTTTGGATAACACAAACCTTACAACCAAAAGACTTCACCAGCTTGCCTGTCAACAACCAAACCAACAACTGAGGCAAAAGGCCCATACTGACTGGCCAAATTAGGGTGCCTGCCTACAGCAAAATTATGGAGCCCTAAACACAGGTATAAATATTTTAAATGGCAAACAACCTGACTTCCTATTAACCACATACACCAAAATCAGGTCATAAAATTAAAAACCTATTTATAACAGAACTCTTCTCATCACCTAATAGGGCAAAACCTTAGACTGTTGGACACTTTTAGATCCAGCCACACCTAATTGGGGCTGTGCCAATCAGGCTCTGCACATATGTCAATATCACTTCTGCTCGCTGTGCACCCACAAGCCCCTTGAGTTACCAGATATTTATAAATCGAAGTCACAGGCCCAACATTGCCTTCAAATTACACAAGTACTTCAGCACCATTTTAATACCACAGAGCCACAAAAATAAAACCTGCATTCATTCAAATGGGTATCAGCTTAAAAAGGATATCTTAGCACTACACCCCAAACAACATTGCCCTGGCCCAGGAACTCATTACTAGAGATGTTATTACCTCAGATGACATCACTCCAGCTTAAGACCTGCCTGCTGGAGATGACTCTGCATCCTGCACGGAGACAACTTCCCCTCAGACACTAAAACTTCCACCCCAGGCAGGCTCATGGACTGCCTCTCCCAAGGCACAAATTGCACACAAGAAATGTACTAGTTTTCTTACTTTGATATTAGGGTAACTGCTTATAGATTTTTAATGTAATTGATGTTCTAGAAAGGAGAGAAAATGGAATAATATAAAATGTGCAATTAAAACCACAGAAGGCAGAAAAAAAAAGGAGAGGGGAAGATTTCAAGAAGAAGCAAAAAACAAGGATAATGAATAGAAAATAGACAAAATTCAACATCCATTTATGATTTTTAAAAACTCTCAGTGTGGAGGAAACATACATCAACATAATAAAGGCCATATATGACAAGCCCACAGCTAACATCATACTCAATGGTAAAAAGCAGAAAAGTTATTCCTCTAACGTCAGGAATAAGACAAGAATCTGCACTATCACCACTTTTATACAACTCCTAGCCAGAGCAATTAGGCAAGAAAAAATAAATAAAAGAGATCCATACTGGGAAAAAAGAAGTAAAACTGTCACCATTGGCAGATAATATGATATTATACAGAAAAAATCCTAAAACTACACAAACACACACACACACACAAAAACCTGTTATAACTAATATATGAATTCAATAGAGTTTCTAGACCCACAATCAATACAAAGAAGTCTGTTGTGTTTCTGTACATTAATAATGCACTATCAGTAAGAGAAATTAAGGAAGCACTCCCATGTACAATTGCATTAAAAAGAACAAAATACCAAGGAATAAATTTAACCAAGGATATAAAAAAATTGTACACTGAAAACTAGAAGATGGTGATGAAAGAAATTGCAGAAGACACAAATAAATAGAAAGATATTCCACACTCATGGACTGGAAGAATTAATATTGTTAAAATGTCCATTTTACCCATAGCCATCTACAGATTCTGTGCACTCCCTTTCAAAACTCCAATGGCAATTTTCACAAAAATAATACAAACATCCTAAAATTTAAATGGAAGCACAAAGGACCCCAAATAGCTGAAGCAATCTTGAGAAAGAAGAGTAAAGCTGGAGGTATCATGCTCCCTGATTTCAAACTATACTACAAAGCTGTAATAATCAAAACAGTATTAGGGCTTCCCTGGTGGCGCAGTGGTTGAGAGTCCGCCTGCCGATGCAGGGGACGTGGGTTCGTGCCCCGGTCCGGGAGGATCCCACGTGCCGCGGAGCAGCTGGGCCCGTGAGCCATGGCCGCTGGGCCTGCGCGTCCGGAGCCTGTGCCCCGCAACGGGAGAGGCCACAGCAGTGAGAGGCCCGCGTACCGCAAAAAAAAAAAAAAAAAAAAAAAACAGTATTAAATTCTATAACTATTTATGGTGATAGATGTTAACTAGAATTTTTGTGGTGATCATTTTGCAATATATACAAATACCAAATCACTCTGTTGTACACCTGAAACTAATATAATGTATGTCAATTATACCTGAATTAAAAAAAAATTTTTTTAAACAATATGGTACTGGCACAAAGGCAGACACATAGATCAATGGAACAAAATATAGAACCCAGAAATAAACCCACACTTATACGGTCAACTGATCCATGCCAAAGGAAGCAGTAATATAAAATGGGAAAAAGACAGTCTCTTCAATAAATGGTGGTGGGAAAAACTGGACAGCCACATGCAAAAGAATGAAACTGGACCACTATCTCACACCATACACAATAATTAACTCAAAATGTATTAGAGACTTGAATGCAAGACCTGAAACCATAAAACTCCTAGAAGAAAACATAGTCAATAAGCTCCTTGATATCAATCTTGGTGATGAATTTTTAGATCTGACTCCAAAGCAAAGTCAACAGAGGCAAAAATAAACAAGTGGGACTACAGCACACTAAAATGCTTCTGCACAGCAAAGGAAACCATCAACAAAATGAAAAGGCAGGCTACTAAGTGGGAGAAAATATTTACAAATCGTATCTCTGAAAAGGGGTTAATATGCAAAATACAATACTCATACAACTCAATAGCAAAAAAAAAAATCAGATTAAAAAATGGGCAGATTATCTGAATAAACATTTTTCCAAAGCAAACATATAGATGGCCAACAGCTACATGGAAAGATGTTCAACATCTGGGTATATTCCCAAAGGAAATGAAATCAATATCTTGAAAAGATACCTGCACTCCCATGTTCACTGCAGCATTATTCAAAACAGCCAATATATGGAAACAACCTAAATGTTCAATCATGCATAAAGAGAAAAAAGACCAAAAAAAAAAAAAAAAAGAAGGAAATCCTGTCCTTTGAGACAGCATGGATGAACCTGGAAGACATTATTCTTAGTGAAATAAGCCAGATACAGAAAGATAAATATGTATGATCTCATTTATATGTTGAAACTAAAAAAGGCAAATTCATAGAACCAGAGACTAGAGCGGTCGTTGTCAGTGACCAGAGGATGGGTCAAAGGGTACAAACTTTCATCTTTATAAGATGAATAAGTTTGGGGATATAATATACAGCAATGTGCTTATAATTAATAATACTTATTGTATACTTGAAATTTGGTAAGTGAGTAAATCTTAAGTTTCTCACCAAAAAAACAAATGAAAAACTGGTATCTACGTGAGTTGATGTGTGTGTTAACTTGATTGTGGTAATCATTTCAAAACGTATACAAAGATTAAATCTTCACATTTTACATCTTGATAAAAATCATGTCATACAACCTAAATATATATAATTTTTATTTTTCAGTAAAGCTTGAAAATAAGATGTACATAAAATAAATGGAAGACAAAGCAGATTAAAAATGAAAAATTTCACAAAAGCATTGGAATTTATAAACAAAATAAATTAAAAACTGTAGAACTGGAATAAAAGGAATATCTGAAATAGCAGAATAGAGTATTACTGAACAGAATTAAAGATCATAGAAAATACTCAAACTGAAGAACAAAACAAACTGAACAAAAAAAGAATTTAAAAAAAAAGAACAACAGTGACATATGGTGCATCTTTTAAAGGACTAATATATGTTAATTAGAGTCTAACAAGAAAAGGTGAAAGATAATGGGACAAAAATAATATCTGAATTATAATGGTTGAGAATTTTCCAACGCTAATAAAAGACATCAGGCAATATTTTCAAGAAACCCTACTAACACTAAAGGAGAAATACAAAGAAAAATGAGTCTAGGTCCATGATGTCTCTGCAAAAACTGTCTTATTTCCAGCTCATCCTTGTTCTAGGATGTAGTTCTTCTAATTCTCAGTGAAAAGTGTCACAATGATGCTTAATACTGACTGGCCTTGATCTCCCACTTTTTGCTCCTCTCGACCTTGAGTCTGTCAAAAATAACCTTGGTTTAGTGACCTCAATCATCTGGTTGAAACAAACAAAAATTCCCTGATGGAAGGTAAGAGCAACTAGATTCTAAATTATTCACATGAATAATTTTTAAATGGCCAAAATGCACTTACAAATAACCATACCCAAAAGGAAAAAAATACAGCATGAATGAGAATTAACAGGAGTGCCAGAGAGCAGAAAACCAACAGGGGCTCCACGTATTTAAACTATCAGATACATTATTTAATTTAACTATGCAGTATAAAAAGGCAAAATACAGTATAGCCCATGCCATGGTCTGTTGTAAAAGTAAAACATAAGTATATGTCTATATTTCCATAAGAAACATCGGAGAAATTTCATAAGAATCTGATGAAATGGGATGATGAATGATTATATGAGAGAATAAAACTTTTCAGATTATACCTTTTCATTAATTTATTTTTAGATTTACATAATTGTGGTACTTTTTATACTGGGCTCTTTATTGTTTTATTCCTCCCTTTTAATTATTCAAGTACTGCAAGAATAGACACTTTATATAAAAAAATAAAACAAATTCCAGCAATAGGAAAAAAGCAAAGGTCCTGAATTCTTTTATCTTCTTAATTACTTCCCCAGAACTACCACTGCAGTTTCTCTAGACCTTTTCCCTTACTTTTTTTTTTTCTAACTTTTAATTTTATATTGAAGTATAGCTGATTAACAATGCTGTAACAGTTTCAGGTGCACAGCAAAGTGACTCAGCCATACATATACATGTATTCATTCTCCCCCAAACTCCCCTCCCATCCAGGCTGCCACATAACATTGAGCAGAGTTCCCTGCGCTATACAGTAGGTCCTTGTTGGTTATCCATTTTAAATATGACAGTGTGTACATGTCAATCCCAAACTCCCTAACTATCCCTCCCCCCCACCCTTCCCCCCCGTAACTGTAAGTTCTTTCTCTAAATCTGTGAGTCTGTTTTTGCTTTCTAAATAAGTTCATTTGTATAGTTTCTTTTTAGATTCCACATATAAGGTATCCCAGAATAATGGAAATAAAAACAAAAATTTTTTAATGGGATCTAATTAAGCTCAAAAGCTTTTGCACGGCAAAGAAAACCATAAACAAAACAAAAAGATAACCCACAGATAGGGAGAAAATATTTGCAAATGATGTGACCAACAAGGGATTAGTCTCCAAAATTTACAAACAGCTCACAAGGCTTAATATAATCAAAACAAACAACCCAATCAAAAAATGGGCAGAAGACCTAAATAGACATTTCTCCAAAGAAAACATACAGATGGCCAAGAGGCACATGAAAAGATGCTCAACATCACTAATCATTAGAGAAATGCAAATCAAAACTACAATGAGCTATCACCTCACACCAGTCAGAATGGCCATCATCAAAGAATCTACAAACAATAAATGCTGGAGAGGGTATGGAGAAAAGGGAACCCTCCTACAGTGTTGGTGGGAATGTAAATTGATAGAGCCACTATGGAAAACAGTATGGAGGTTCCTTAAAAAAACTAAAAATAGAACTACCATACAACCCAGCAATCCCAGTACTGGGCATATACCCTGAGAAAACCATAATTCAAAAAGAGTCATGTACCACAATGTCCATTGCAGCTCTTTTTACAGTAGCCAGGACATGGAAGCAACCTCAGTGTCCATTGACAGATGAATGGATAAAGAAGATGTGGCATATATATACAATGGAATATTACTCAGCCATAAATAGAAACGAAATTGAGTTATTTGTAGTGAGGTGGATGGACCCAGAGTGTGTCATACAGAGTGAAGTAAGTCAGAAAGAGAAAAACAAATACCATATGCTAACATATATATATGGAATCTAAAGGGAAAAAAATGGTTCTGAAGAACCTAGGGGCAGGATAGGAATAAAGACACAGATGTAGAGAATGGACTTGAGGACATGGGGAGGGGGAAGGGTAAGCTGGGATGAAGTGAGAAAGTGGCATGGACTTATAACTACTACAAAATGTAAAATAGCTAGCTAGTGGGAAGCAGCTGCATAGCACAGGGAGATCTGCTCAATGCTTTGTGACCACCTGGAGGGGTGGGATAGGGAGGGTGGGAGCAAGACACAAGAGGGAGGAGATATGGAGATATATGTATATGTATAGCTGATTGTTATAAAGCAGAAACTAACACACCATTGTAAAGCTATTATACTTCAATAAAGATGTTAAAAGAAAAAGAATGAGTGGTGCATATACTTAATTTTAAGGTTATATAAACATGGACTACTAGCATATAAATGTTATATACTCCAAAAAAGAAGAAATAACAAAACCACAACCCAAGTGACAGAGACAGAAGGAAGAGTGGAGGGAACGAATATAAAGTTACCAAATAGAAAGGTATAAGCTTACATTAAAAAGAGGATCAATACTTTTATATGAAAGGTATTCACCAAACTAAAAACCTTCCTGAAATCCAGTGAATCATTTTCAATTTATAAATAAAAGAAAAAAGAATACAGACATGAAATAAATATAATACACAAAGTAAAAACAAAATATATGACAGAAATAAAGCCAAACATGTTTTTTAAAACCAGTTTTCAAAAATAAGATTTTTAGGTACTCGCAAAACAAAATACGGCTCTCTAGTTTTTACAAGACACACCTTACATAAAAACTTTTCAAAAAAGCGAAAGACAAAGGGATGAACAAAGACAAATAATAACATATTCACAATCTTGATATCTGTCAAGAATGTAATAAAATAAGAGGACAATTTTGTCTCTTCCTCAGAAATTAAGTGTAATATTCAGTCACAATGTAATTTCTTGTGTCCTAGATTCTTTTTGCTAATATCTTATTTAGTATATTTGCATTAGGCACATAAATGTGATTCATTGGTTCAAAGTTTATAATGGTTAAGTATTAGTTATATTCACTTGATAAAAATGAATTTATATTTTTTTCCTTTCTTTTCTATGCTGTTGATAGAATCATCTGTGAAAGCAATTATCTACTTCTGAGAAACTGGTCCATTTAAACTTTCTACTTATGTTTGAGTCCTTTTTTTTATGTTCAAACGTTTCATATCTATGTGCATAGAAATGTGTCTTGTAGAGCAGGATATTTTAAATTATCTGTTTTAATGATTATTCTACACCGTGTAGTCTCTTATGTACTTTGTTGTTTTCTGATTAGGTTATCCTTATAAGTTGCATATTTTATTCATTTTATGAGAAAAAAAAACTTTAAAATGTGGTGATGAGTCCTACAGTATTGTTTCTTTAATCATTTATTCCAAACTTCATCGTTTTAGTTTTCTCTTGACTTCTTTCATTTAAAAAATTTTTGGCATTTGATGCTTAAATCATTTATATTCATACCTTTGTATTTATTCAAGGCTGTGAATATTCTTTTCAGCATTGCTTAGTTTGGGTCCCATAGATTCTGACTTACGGAATTTCTCTTAATAACATTTTCAGTCATGGTTTGGGTTCCAAGCACTATAATAATGTGAAAAACAATTGAAAACCTTCTTGCTTCTAAGCCCAGTCTTCCCTGTCCTGGAAACAGCTGTATCCAAAGGTGAAACAAATGCCCAAATGCATTCAGGTTAAGGCATAAACACTGAGAAGATCTAAGACATTAGTTCCTCAGGAAAATCACTTGGACACCATGGGAATCTGAATGGTTTTTCTAAGGAGAAGGGTGCTTAATCTTATTAAAGCTTAGCCTAACCAAGGTCAACTTGATATTTAGTAAAATGTGAAACAAAATTTGAACCTCATCTTAGCTTCCAGAAGAAAGAAAAAAGTGGCACTTTTGGAGAATCCAAAATAGACAGACTAAAAAACTATATAAAAATCTTCAGTTATTCTTTATACAATGTTCAATTCACAATAAAAAAAAGTTATGATCTATATTTCTGTTTTTGTGCCAGTACCATACTATATTGATTACTGTAGCTTTGTGTATAGTCTGAAGTCAGGGACCTGGATTCCACCAGCTCCATTTAACTTTCTCAAGATCTCTATGGCTATTTGGGGTCTTCTGTGTTTCTATACACATTTTATTTTTTTTTTGTTCTAGATCTGCCAAAACTACCATTGGTAGTTTGATAGGGATTGCATTGAATCTATAGATTGCCTTGGGTAGTGTAGTCATTTTGACAATATTGATTCTTCCAATCCAAGAACACGTTATATCTTTCCCTCAGTTTGTGTCATCTTTAATTACTTTCATCAGCATATTATAGTTTTCAAAGTACAGGTGTTTGTCCCCTTAATTAAGTTTATTCCTAGGTACTTTGTTCTTTTTGATGTGATGGAAAATGGGATTGTTTCCTTAATTTCCGTTTCTTATCTTTTAGTGTATAAAAATGCAACAGATTTCTGTGTATTAATTTTCTAACCTGCAACTTTACCAAATTCATTGATGAGCTCTAGTAGTTTTGTGGTAGCATCATTAGGACTTTTTTATGTATAGTATTATGATATCTGCCAAGAGTGACAGTTTTGCCTCTTCTTTTCCAGTTTGGATTCCTCTTATTCCTTTTTCTTCTGACTGCTGTCGTTAGGACTTCCAAAACTATGTTGAATAAAAGTGGTGAGGATGGACATCCTTGTCTTGTTCCTGATCTTAGAGGAAATGCTTTCAGCTTTTCACCATTTAGTATAAGGTTAGCTGTAAGCTTGTCATATATGGTCTCTATTATGTTGAGGTATGCTCCCTCTATGCTCACTTCCTGGAGAGTTTTTATCATAAATGGGTGTTGAATTTTCTCAAAAGCTTTTTCTGCATCTATTAGATGATCATATGATTTTTACTCTTCACTTTGTTAATGTGTTGTACCATATTGATTGATTTGCAGATATTGAAAAATCCTTGCATCCCTGGGATAAATCCCACTTGATCAAGGTGTTAATGTGTTTTGTTGTGTAGTTGGATTTTAATGTGTTGTTGGATTTGGTATGCTAGTATTTTGTTGAGGACTTTTGCATCTATGCTCATCAGTGATGTTGTCCTGTAATTTTCTTTTTTTTTTTTTTTGTGGTATCTTTGTCTGGTTTTGGTATCGAGGTGATGGTGGCCTCGTAGAATGAGCTTGGGAATGCTTCTTCCTATGCAATTTGCTGGAAGAGTTTCAGGAGGATAGGTGTTAACTCTTCTCTAAATGTTTGATAGAAATTGCCTGTGAAGCCATCTAGCCCTGGATTTTTGTTTGTAAACAGCATATGTAGAGAGAAACCCATACAAGAAAAAGAATGAAAAAATTTGAACACAAAGTGACCTGCAGGATAATAGAAAGTAGTTTAACTGAGGTGTAATCATATCCTAGAAGAAGAGCAATCAGAGCAGAAAAAAACATTTGAAGACATAATAGTTCCAAATTTTCCACATCTGATGAAAAAAATTTACTCACTGATCCAAGAAGTTCAACAGACAGGATAAAACTGGAGGAAAATGGATGTAGGAATAATATTACCATACTGCTGAATATTCAAAGAAAAATATTTCTAAAAGAAGCGAGAAGAAAAAAAGGCATATTTATACAAGAGCAGGATGATTATTTTCTCACCAGAAACAATGCAAACCAGAGGACAGTAAAGTGGCATTTGTACTAAAAGAAATATTTTGGTAGTCTAGTGTTCTATAGTCCAGTGAAAATAATCTGAAAAATAAAGTAAAATAAAGACATTGTCAAATAAATGAAAGCTGAGAGAATTCAATGTCTGTAGATTTAACACTACAAAAAAAAGTCATTAAGTAAATTCCTCAGAATGAAGGGACATGATTCCAGATGGAAATCTGGATCTGCACAAAGATTGAAAAATGCTACAAATGGCAAATGAGTAAAAGAAATATACAATACTATTATTTCTTTTCCTAATTCCTTCAAAAAGCATTTGACAATTTATAGGGGAAAAAAGCATAACTGTATGACAGGGATTATTGTATATGTAGTAGTAAATATATGGAAATTTAACAAAAAAAGGAAAGGTGTAAAATGGAATTATAGTACTGTAGAACCCTTACATAGAGTGACATAACAGCACATCCAATAGACAGTCATATGGTAAAGACATCTACTTTACTAGGACTGAAAGGGAGAAGGTAGGAAAGGAAGATCAAAGGAGAAAAGCAGAAGCAACAAATGGGACACAAATAACAAGATGGTAGCCCTATACCCAAACTTAATAATTATATTAAATGTGAATGGGCTAAACATTCCAACTGAAAGCAAAGGTTGTCAGGATGGATTCGACAAAACAAATGTAACAATAAAAACAGATGCACTGATTATAGAAGAGGCACTCTAAGTATAAAGTGGTAAATGGTAGTGGTAGTTAGAAGTAAAAAGGTGGAAAATATTTATATACCATGCAAGCATCATAAAGTTGATGACGCTGTATTGATGTTACATTTCACAATGAAAAAAAAGAGTCAATGTATCAAGAATATATAGCCATCTTAAATATTCATACACTTAAAATTAAAGCTTCCAAGTATGAATCAGAAATTGACAGAACTAATTGGAAAAACAGGTAAATCCACATTTATTAGAGCCTTTAACACTAATATCTCACTAGTTGATAGAACAAGTTGACAAAAGTCAGAAACACTGTCAACCAACGAGACATACTAAATATTTCTAGAATACTATACCTAACAACTGCAGGATGAATACACATTTTTCTCAAGCACAGTTGAAAAAATAGGCCAACATACACTATATGCTAGGGCATAAAGCAAGTCCGAATTAATGAAAAAGGAATAAAATAGTACAAAGTATATTCTCTGACAAGTAAATTAAAGTATGAAATGTCAGCAAAAAGATAATGCACAAATATTTAGAAATTTAGCAACACACATGTAAATCTCATAAGACAAATGAAAAATGAAAGAGAAATAAGAAAATACTTTGAACAATTAGAAAGCATCAAAATATCTAGAATACAGTTAATTTTACACAAAAAAGAATTCAAAGCTTTAACTCTCTATAGTTTCTAAAGATTTAAAATAAATCTATAGTCTAAATTTGTTTTTAAAAGCCAGGACAAAAAACATTATAAATCCAAACAAATTAGAAGAAAGAAATTAATAAAGAGAAAGAGTCAATTAAGTAGAAAACAAACATCAGAGAGAATCAACAAAGTCATAATTTTGTCCTTTGAAAAAATTAAAGAGTTGATAAACCTCCAGGAAACCAATCTAAAAGTAGGATGAGGAAGAGGAGAAATATCACTACAGATCCAAGCACAGAATAAGAGAATACTACGAGCAATATATACCGATCAAGTTGATTACACAGATGAAATAGACACATTCCTTGAAAAACATAACCCACGAGCACTTACACAGGAATATATAAACAAATTGAATATACCCATAACCATGCAATACATTGATTTCTAAATTAAAAAATTTCCCACAAAGAAAGCTTCTTCCCTACACTGTTTCACTGGTGAGTTCAGGAGCAAGACAAGGATGTCCTTTCTCATCATTTCTATTAAACACTGCCCTGGAAGTCCAAGCAAGGTAAATAAAGAATGCGAAAGAAGCAGTAGAACTGTTCACAGACATGAGGGCGTTTAATGAAAACCTAAAGGAATATGCCTGCCAAAAAGATAGTGATGTCATCAAAATGGAGACATTCCTGACTTCAGTCCCCCTCACAAGAAGACCAACTAACAACTATCCTTGGGCTTCCCTGGTGGCGCAGTGGTTGAGAGTCCGCCTGCCGATGCAGGGGAAACGGGTTCGTGCCCCGGTCTGGGAAGATCCCACATGCCGCGGAGTGGCTGGGCCCGTGAGCCATGGCTGCTGGGCCTGTGCGTCCGGAGCCTGTGCTCCGCAACGGGAGAGGCCACAACAGTGAGAGGCCCACATACCGCAAAACAAACAAACAAACAAACAAACAAAAAAACTATCCTTAAATAAGACACCACTGTGAAAATCCCAGAACCTGGGGGTGAGGCTGAAGCATGTCCCTGGAGCACAGACTAAGAAAGACCACATTAGAAGGGTAAGAGGAGCATGAGAAAGTAAAGAGGAATGGCTCCACTCTGACTACATTGCCTTCCCCAGGCACTGCACCAAGAGGGCCCCCCAGACCTACAAATCTTCCAATGAGGAAACGAGAGCCCAAGCTGGAGATCCAGCTCCCACAGCATTGTGGAACACTTCCTAGGAGGCTCAATGAGGTCTAACCTCACAGGATCACTGGGGGAATCTGTGAGGCTTGACCACTGGTAATCAGCTAGAGATGGGAGAAGACGGGGGACAGGTTTATAGCAACCAGTGCACAGAACTTGGCAGATCACAGTTCTGCTTGCAGCAGTGCCTGAGCACAGATCCCAGCCAGTGGCTCTGCCCATCTTTAGAGCTGAGCCAGGGGCCCTGTCTAGCCAGGGAGCTTGGTTGGCAGTTCTGCCTAGAGTCCCCAGGCAATAAGCCAAACCATACCAGCCCTGGACCCCATCCCATAGCCATGCTTGAGCAGAGAGCCAAGTCAGCAGTCCTGCCAACAGTTAAGTATAGCCTATGGCCCTGCATAGTAAGAGAGCCTGAACAATAACCAAAGATATCCTTGAAACCCAGCCCATGGTATCAGCTAGCAGCAAAGCGGAGCCTAATGGCCAGCTCCAGCCTATCGCCTTGCCTGACTGCTGAACAAAGCCTGCAGATTCAACCAGGCAGGGAGCTTAGCCAGTGACTCTGCCCAATTGTGGAACATAGCCTACAGGCCCACCCAATGAAGAAGCCTGGACAATGACCCTGCTCTGATGCGCAGTGCAGTCTCTACAGGCTGCACTCTGGAAGCCCCTCCTGACAAGAGTGCCTGCCCAGGGAACTTGTCCAACAGCACAGCACAGCCAGAGACCTACCTGATCATGAGATCTAACCTGGGGCCCTGCAAACTTGGGGGTATAGTTTGGGCCTCACCTAATTTCAGAGCACAGCCTAAGGCCTTGTCAACCACAAAGCCCTGCCTAGAGCTCTACAAAGTACTGTCAGTGGCACTATCCAATCACTGAGCAGACACTTACAACTCACCAGACCAGGAATGATGTGGAGCCCAGCCATGGCCCTATCCAATGGCAGAGTCCAAACAGTGGCACCACCTTAAAAGGACCTCTATGACCTCTACTATGACCTCGTCTGACCAGATGTGATTGCAGAGCACAGTTAGTGAAGGCCCCACCTGACCATGCAGCAGAGCCAGCAGCCCAACCTAATCAGAGAGCACACCCAGTAGACCTGCTTGAATGCAGAGCCCAGCCAGCAGGCTCACTCAGCCAGTGTCTAGCCAGTGACAAGTCTGCTGACCACAGAGCACAAGTAGTGGCCTCACCCAAAGAGAGACCCCAGTAGCAAGCCCCGCATAGCCAAGATACAACCAGCTGACCCATACGATAACCCATGTGGTGAAGGTCTATGCCTGCTGAAGTGAATCTGTAAAGTGTGGAAGAGGAGAATGCTTGCTAAAGTGCACAGATACCAATGCAAGGAATCAAGGATCATGAAGAATCAGGAAAACATGACACCACAAAGGAAACTAATAGAGCTCCAATAATTGAACCTAGTGAAATGGAGATGGATAAATTGTCTGAAAGAACTTAGAATAATCCTCAAAGAATTTCAGTGAACTCCAAGAACTAACAGACAACTACACAAAATTAGAACAACATGAGCAGTTCAACAAAGACATAAAAACCATCCCAAAATAATCAAAGAGAAATCCTAGAGCTGAAGTATATGATGACAGAAATGAAGAATTCAACAAAGAGCTTCAACATCAGACTAAACTAAGCAGAGAAAAGAATCAAAGAACTGGAGGATAGGTCATCTGAAATTATCTGGTCAGAGGAGCAAAAGGAGAAAAGAATGAAAAAGGATGAAGAAAGCCTACAGGTTATATGGGACATGATCAAAATAAATAATATATGTATTATGGGAATCCAGGGATAGAAGTCTATTTAAAGCAATAATGGCTAAAAACTCCCCAAACATTGGGAGAGAAACAGACATTTAGATTCACGAGGCCCAAAAGAACCAAAAATATTGAATCCAAAAAGGGTTACACCAAGACACATCATGGTAGAATTGTCAAAAGAAAGCAGCAAATGAAAAGCAACTTGTCACATAAAAAGGGAATCTCCATAACTGGATTTCTCAGCAAAAACTCTGTAAGTCCACAGAGAGTGGGATGATATATTCAAAACACTGAAAGAAAAGATGACTGTTAACCAAGATACTACACCAGCCAAAGCTGTCCTTAAGAAATGTCCTTAAGAAATTAAAGATTTTCTCAAAAACCAAAGCTGAGCGAGTTCATCCCACTAGACCTGTCTCACAAGAAATGCAAAGAGGAATTCTTCAAGCAGAAATAAAAGGATGCTAAGTAACATCATAAAAACATACAAATGTGTAAAACTCAGTGGTAATGGTAAATATATAGTCAAAGTATTCTCTAATATGGTAATGGAAATACATAATTCACTTACAACTCTCATTTAAAAGCTTACAAACATGTTAAAAATAACCATAACTATAACAATTTGTTATTGTATACACAATATAAAAAAGATGTAAATTTTAACACCAATAACTTAAAATGCAATTGCAGGGAAGTAAAACAATAAAGTTTCTGCTTGTTATTAAAATTAAGTTGTTATCAGCTGAATATAAGATGCTATCAATGTATTTTATGTAAGCCTCATGGTAACCAAAAAGGGAAAATCTGTAGTAGGTACACAAAATATTATGAAAAAGAGGTCAAGCCATACCACTACAAAAACTCATCAACTCACAAGGAAGACAGCAAGAGCAGAAACAAGAAATAGGCAAAACAGTCAGGAAACAATTAACAAAATGGCAATAGTAAGCTCTTACCAATCAATAATTACTTTAAGCATAAATGGATTAAATTCTCCAATCAAAAGACACATATGGCTAAATGGATTTTTGAAAATCCAATGATATGCTGCCCACAAGAAACTCACTTAGCTTTAAGAATATACATAAAGTGAAGAGATGGAAAAAATATTCAAGGAAATGGTAAGCAGAAGAATGGAGGGAGAGCTATACTTATAATACATAAAATAGACCTTAAGCTAAATATGGCCAAAATAGACAAAGAAGGTCCTTATATAATGGTAAAGGTATCAATTCATCAAGGAGATTTAAAAATTGTAATTATTTATGCACCCAATATCATAGCACCTAAATATATTAAGCAAATACAAAAAACTAAAAGGGGTAACAAACAACAATACAGTAATTGTCAAGGATTTTAATACTTCACTTTCTATGGTAGACAGATCATCCAGACAGAAAATCATGAAGGAAACAGTGGGCTGGAACAACAGTATACACCACATCGACCTAAGAGACATATATATGGAACATTCCATCTGGCAGCAGAATGCACATTCTTCTCAATTGCACGGAGAATATTTTCTACATTAGATCATATGTTAGGCCACAAAATAAGACTCAGCAAATAACAAGAGTATCAAAATTATATCAAGTATCTTTTATGAACACAATGGAAATGAACTAGAAATTAATAGCAGGAGGAAAGCTTCAAAATTTACAAATACATGGAAACTGAGCAACACACTCCAAATAACAAATTGATTTAAAAAAAAAGGAAAGGAGAAATTTGTTTTACATCTTGAGACAAATGTAAGTGGAAAGACAATATATCAACACTTAAGGGATGCAGCAAAAGCAATTATAGGAGGGACGTTAATAGCAATAAATGCATACATCAAGAAAAAATAAAGATCTCTAGAGAGTCAAGATGGTAAGGAGCAGTAGGACGTGGAATTCATCTCTCCCCGCAAATGCGTCAAGAATACATCTACAAATGCAACAATTCTCACAGAGCACTGGCTGCACACTAGCAGAGGACCTCGGATACCTAAAAAGACAAGAAAGATCCCTGTGTAACCAGGTAGGACGAAAGAAGGAAGGGAAAAGGAAGAGGAGAGGAAGCAGGGTGGGACCTGAACCCCTGTGAGGGGAGCTGAAGGAGAGGAGAGGTTCGCACATCCAAGGGAGGCCCCTCAGCAGGGACATCATTGGGACAGAAGGGGAGCTTCGGGGGCTACTGGCGGAGAGTGCAGCAACCAGTGTGTGGCAGGCAGGACCGAGTGAGACCTGCACAGATGGTCCACGCCACAGCCTGCACATGCCAGCCTCTGGCATGTCCGCTGGTGCAGATGGGGGCTAGGTGCTGGAACACGGGGTTTGGAGAGCAGACCAGGGGAGGGCACTGCTCTGGCTGTGAGTAAATAGCCTGAGCGGTGGGAGTGAGGAAGTCTGCAACCAGTAATTCTTGTGGAGAAAACACCAACGGCCATGGAAGCGAAGCGCCATTGTTGAGTGACTCACAAGGGGCTGGGCCGCCATTGCAGCCTCACTACCCACGTGCTGGCCCTGACTCCCCAGGCACTAGGAAGGGCCCCTGCCGGGGCCAGCTCTCTCACACCTGCAGCCGCTGGCTCCCCAACACATCCCATCGCCACTGGCCCCGTCCCTGCAGGGACCCCACAAGGGCTCCTGCGACCCCAGCCGCTGCCGCCTCCATGCCCCCTTCTCACTGGGGTGAACTCGTATGCTCCAGGGCAGCCTCAGGAGCAGACCCCTGTGGGGAGCCCACACACAGAGGTGGGGCTGAAACCACAGCTGTGCCCCAGGGGTTGTGCAACTAAGGAAGAAAAGCTGAAATCTCTCCTTGCAGCTGAGCAAACTGCAAATTGACTCTCCTGCGACCAGCTTTGCAAACTCAGTACCTACAGAACATCTGAATGGACGAGTGCTTCTGCAGCCAAGACGGGTCTAGCTTTAGCAGCTGTAGGAGTTGTGGGCATGTACACGTCGGGGCTTAGGGCAGGCCAGAATCTGAGCTGTCCCCCTAGCACTCACAGCAGGTCCAGATCCATGATTACTGCAGTCCTGGGGCCTGACTTCAGTGGATCTACTCTGGTGGCCTGGTGAAAACAATGTCCAAGAGACACCAGGGCCAACTGCTGGCACGCCCACAGTTAAGGTGGGGCTGAGAGCAGTGCCAACAACAATGTAACATGTGAGCTCGCACAGCAGGTGAAAGGTGACACAACAGATCACACCCACAGGTGAACAGTCCCAGAAGAGGAATACTCAGTGGCTGACCTCCCAGCGGGAGTGCTCCAAACCTGCCTACCTCACATCACGGATCAGAAACACAGCTAAGAAGCAGATCTGGGGGTCTCTACTCCAACAGCTAGGGATCAGACCCTGCCCCTGACAGGGCAGTGACAACCACAGAGCAAAGGGGAGGCCCTGCGCAATATCCAGTGCAGGCTCTGGTCACCACAACACCAGTCACACCTCCTGTAAAGGGGAACATGGCCAGCATACACTGAGGAAAGAGATGGAAGACATCTATATGAAAAACAACCCTCGTACCAAAAAATATTAAATCCATACAGCTACACAGGGACGTTCCCATGTAAAATAGCCCTCCAACACAGTCTGAGGGTCTGGCATCGGGTGGAAGAACCACCAGAGCCTTTAGCCTTGAAGGCCAGCAGGGCTTGAGTGCAGGAGCCCCACAGGGCTGGGGGAAAGAGAGATTCCACTCTTGGAGGGGGCACACAAGGTCTCAAGTGCACTGGGACCCAGCACAAAGCAGTACCTCCACAGGAATCTGGGCTACATCTACCTAGGAGTCTTGGAGGGTCTCCTAGGGAGGCAAGGTCGACTATAGTTCACTGTGAGGGCAAGGACACTGGTAGTGGAAGCCCCAGGGAATACTGACTGGAGTGAGCTCTCTCGGAAGTCCACATTTCAGCAACAAGACCCAACCCTAGCCAACAAACTGCAGGCTCCAGTGCTGGAAAGCCTCAGGCCAAACAACTATCAAGATAGGAACACAGCTCCGCCCATCAGAAGACAGCCTGCCTAAAGTTGTACTGAGCTCACAGCCACCTCAAAACACACCCCTTAACATGGCCCTGCCCATCAGAGAAACAAGACCCAGCTCCACCAACCAGAGGGCAGGCAACAGTCCCTCCCACCAGGAAGCCTGAAAAAGCCCCTGGACCAATCTCACCCAACAGGGGGCAGACGCCAGAAGCAAGAGAAACTAGGGTCCTGAAGCCTGTGGAAAGGAGACCACAGAGAAACTTAGACAAATTACCAGTGGCATTTGTCACAGAACTAGAACAAGAAATTTTACAATTTGTATGGAAACACAAAAGACCCTGAATAGCCAAAGCACTCTTGACAAAGAAAAATGGAGCTGGAGGAATCAGACTCCCTGACTTCAGACTATACAAAAAAAGCTATAGTAATGATACTGCTACAAAAACAGAAATAAAAATCAATGGAAGCGGATAGAAAGTCCACAGATAAACCCATGCACCTATGGTCACCTAACCTATGACAAAGGAGGCAAAAATATACAATGGAGAAAAGACAGTCTCTTCAATACGTGGTGCTGGGAAAACTGGACAGCTACATGTAAAAGAATGAAATTAGAACACTCCCTAACATCATACACAAAAATAAAATGGATTAAAGGCCTAAATGTAAGAACAAATACTATAAAACTCTTGGAGGAAATCATAAGCAGAACACTCTCTGACACAAATCGCAGCAAGATCTTTTTTGATCCACTTCCTGGGGTAATGAAAATAAAAACAAAAATAAACATATGGGACCAAATTAAACTTAAAAGCTTTTGAACAGCAAAGGAAATCATATACAGAACTAAATGACAATGCACAGAATGAGAGAAAATATTTGCAAATGAAGCAACCGAGAAGGGATTAATCTCCAAAATATACAAACAGCTCAGGCAGCTCAATATCAAAAAAACAAATAACCCAATCAAAAAATGGGCAGAAGATCTAAGTAGACAGTTCTCCAAAAGAAGACATACAGGCAAAACAGGCACATGAGGAGATGCTCAACATTGTGAATTATTAGAGAAATGCAAATCAAAACCGCAAAGAGGTATCACCTCACACCAGTCAGAATGTCCATCATTAAAAAGTCTACAAACAGTAAATGCAGGAGAGGGTTTGGAGAAAAGGGAACCCTCCTACATTGTTGGTGGGAATACAAATTGGTAAAACCACTAAGGAGAACAGTATGTAAGTTCCTTAAAAAAAAAAAAAAAAAAAGAGAGCTACCCAGCAATCCCAATCCTAGGTATCTATCCAGAGAAAACCATAATTCGAAAAGATACATGCACTCTGGGCTTCCCTGGTGGCGCAGTGGTTGAGAGTCCGCCTGCTGATGCAGGGGACGTGGGTTCGTGCCCCGGTCCAGGAGGATCCCACATGCCGCGGAGTGGCTGGGCCCGTGAGCCATGGCCGCTGAGCCTGCGCATCCGGAGCCTGTGCTCCGCAGCGGGAGAGGCCACAGCAGTGAGAGGCCCACGTACTGCAAAAAAAAAAAAAAAAAAAAAAAAAAAAAAAAGATACATGCACTCTGATGTTCATTGCAACACTATTTACAATAGCCAGGACATGGAAACAACGTAAATGTCCATTGACAGAGGAATGGATAAAGAACATTTGGTACATATATACAATGAAATACTACTCAGCCGTAAAAAGGATGAAATAATGCCATTTGTAGTGACATGGATGGACCTAGAGATTGTCATACTAAGTGAAGTAAGTCAGAGAGAGAAAGACAAATATCATATGATATCGCTTATATGTGGAATCTAAAAAAATGGTACAAATTAACTTGTTTACAAAACAGAAAGAGAGTCACAGATGTAGAAGAGAAACTTACAGTTACCAAGCAGGAAAGGGGGTGTGTGACAAACTGGGAATATGTGATTGGCATATACACACTACTATATATAGAATATATAACTAATAAGAACCTACTGTATAACACAGGGAACTCTACTCAATACTCTGTAATGACCTATATGGGAATAGAATCTAAAAAAGAGTGGATACATGTATACGTGTAGTTGATTCACATTGCTGTACAGCAGAAACTAACACAAGATTGTAAATCAACTATACTCCAATAAAAATTAATTTTTAAAAAAAGAGAAAGATCTTGAATAACTTAATTTTACTGTTCAAGGAAGCAGAAGAAAGAACAAACTTAGCCCAAAATTAGCAAAAGGAAAAACAGAGTAAACATTAGCACAGAAATAACTGAGATAGAGAATAGGAAATCAATTAAAAAAATTTTAATTAACAATTTTTTCTTTGAAAAGATAAACAAAATTGACAAAACTTTAACTAAAGAGAACTCAAGTAAATAAAATTATAAATGCAAGAGGACAATTTCAGCTTATAATACAAAATTACAAATAATCATAAAAAACTACTATGATCAAACACCAACAAACTGAATAACCCAGAAGAAATGGGTAAATTCTTAGAAACATACGATCCTGTATAACTCAAAAATCTGAACAGACCACTAATGAGTTGAATCAGTAAGCAAACGCCCCCCCAAAAAAGAGAAGCCCAGGACCAGACTGTTCACTGGTTAATTCTACCAAACATTTAATGAAGAATTCATGCTAATCCTTCTCAAAATCTTCCAAAAAATTGAAGATGACCTAACACCCCCAAACTCATTTTACGAGTCTATTACTACCCTAATACCAGAGCCAGATAAGGACACTACAAGGAAAGAAAACCATAGGCCAATATCCTTAATGAATACAAATGCAAATATTATCAACAAACTACTAGCAAACCAACTTCAAGCATGTTAAAAGGATCATATACCATGGTCAAGTGGGATGCATCCCAGCAATGCAAAAATGGTTCAACATATAAAAATAAATGAATATGAGGCACCACATGAATAGAATGAAAGAAGAGAATCATATGATCATCTCAACAGATGCCAAAAAAGCATTTGACAAATTTCAACATCCCTTCATGATAAACATTGGGAATAGAAGGAATGTACCTCAACATAATAAAGATCATATACAACAAACCTATGGCTAACATCATACTCAAAGGTGAAAGGTAAATCTTTTCCTCTAAGATAAAGATCAAGACAAGGGTGCCCACTCTCACCATTCCTATTCAACATAGTTAGCCAGAGCAACCAGGAAAGAAAAGGGTATAAAAGGCAACCAAATCAGAAAGGAAGAAGTAAAATTATTTCTGTTTGCTGATGACATACTCTTTTATGGAGAAAATCCTAAAGACTTCACAAAAAAAGCTATTAGAATAAACAAATTCAATAAAGTTTCACAATACAATACCAATCTACAAACTGAGTTGTGTTTTGATATATTAACAATGAATTAACAGAATATAACTGAAGAAATGAATCCCATTTACAACAGCAATAAAACAACAAAATATCAGTAATAAATTTAACCAAGGAAGGGAAAGATTTGCACAAAGAAAACTATAAGACTGTGATGAAAGAAAGTGAAAAAGAGGGAATTATCTGGTGGTCCAGTGGTTAGGACTCTGTGCTTCCACTACAGGGGGCCTGGGTTTAATCCCTGGTCAGGAAACTAAGATCCCACAAGCTGTGAGGGACAGAAAAGAAAAGAAAAGAAAAGAAAAGAAAAGAAGGAAGGAACGAAGGAAGAAGAAAAAGAAAAGAAAGAAAGAGAGAAAGAGAGAAAGAAGGAAAGAGAAAGAGAGAGAGAAAGAGAGTAAAGAAAGAGAGAGAGAGAGAAAGACAGAAAGAAAGAAAGAAAGAAAGAAAGAAAGAAAGAAAGAAAGAAAGAAAGAAAGAAATTGAAAAGGACACAAATAAATGGAAAGATATCCCATGTCCATGGGCAGGACAAATTAATATTGTTAAAATATGCATATTATCCAAAGCCATCTATAGATTCAGTGCAATCCTTCTCAAAATTCTAATGACATTTTTTCATAAAAATACAGAAAACAATCTTAAAATTTGTTTGAAACCACAAAAGGCTCCAAGCGGTCAAAGCAACCCTGAGAAAGAAAAACAAAGCTGGAAGCATCACAGTTTCTGTTTTCAACCTATATTAAAAGGCTATAGGGCTTCCCTGGTGGCGCAGTGGTTGAGAGTCCGCCTGCCGATGCAGGGGACACGGGTTTGTGCCCCGATCCCGGAAGATCCTACATGCCGCGGAGCGGCTGGGCCCGCGAGCCATGGCCGCGGAGCCTGTGTGTCCGGAGCCTGTGCTCCGCAACGGGAGAGGCCACAGCAGTGAGAGGCCCGCGTACAGCAAAAAAAAAAAAAAAAAAAAAGGCTATAGTAATCAAAAAGTATGGTCCTGGCATAAAAGCAAGTGTTGGGAAAACTGGATATTCACATGCAAATAATGAACTTGACCCTTGTATTACACTATTCACAAAAATTAACTCAACATGGACTAAACACCTATATGTAAGAAGTGAAATCATAAAATTCTTGGAAGAAAACAGTGAGAAATCTCCTTGACATTGGTCTTGGCAATGATTTTATAACTATGACAACAAAACCACAAAGGCAAAAATAAACAAGTGGGACTACAACAGTATAAGTGTTCTGCACAGCAAAAGAACTGATCAAAATAAAAAGGCAACTACAGAATGGTAGAAAATATTTACAGACTATATATATGGTAAGAGGTTAATATCCAAAGTATATTAAGAAGTCATATAACTCACTAGCAAAAACTAAATTATCTTATTAAGAAATGGTCAGAGGACCTAAATAGACATTTCTCCAAAGAGGATATTCAAATGGCCAACAGGTACATGAAAAGGTGCTCAACATCACTAATCATCAGAGAAATGCAAATCAAGACCACAAGTGAGATCACCTCACACCTGTTAGAATGGCTACCATCAAAAAGATAAGAGATAACAAATGCCGGCAAGGATGTGGAGAGAATGGAACCCATGTGCACTGCTGGTGGGAATGTAAATCGGTACAAACACTATAGAAAACAGTGCGGAGTTTCCTGGAAAAAATTAAATATAGAACTATCATATGAATCAGCAATTCCACTTCTAAGTATATATCTGAGGAAATGAAATCACTGTCTCAAATAGGTGTTTGCACCCCATGTTCACTGCAGATTATTCACAACAGCCAAGATATGGAAACAACCTAAGTGTCCACTAAGGAACAGATAAATTGTGAGATGTGTGTGTTTAATAATAATGTGTATATGAATATTATTCAGTCATAAAAGAAGAAGGAAATCCTGTCAGTTGACACAACATGGATGAAGTCAGAGGGCATTACTCTAAGTGAAATAAGTCAGACAGAGAAAGACAAATACTACATGATCTCAGTAGGTGGAATCTAAAACAACTGAACTCATAGAAACAGAGAACAGATTGGTGGTTGCCAGGATGAGAGTTGGGGTTGGGAATGAGTGAAAGTGGTCAAATGGTACAAATTTCTAACCTGGGGACACAATGTAACTATAGTTAACAATACTGTATTGAATATTTGAAAGCTGCTAAAAGAGTAGGTCTTAAAGTTTCTCAACACACACACACAAATGGTAACCATGTGAGAAGATGGATTATCAAATATATATATATAACCTTATTGTGGCAATCATTCTGCAATATATACATATATCAAATCATTACATTGTACACCTTAAACTTATGCAATGCTATATATCAGTTGTATCTCAGTAAAACTGGAAAAAAGAGTGGGTCTTGTAAAAAATAATAAACAGAAACCTCAATTAGAGTCAGGCTACCAGAAGGGGAACTCTCACAGCCAGGAGGATAGCAGAACCCAACAGGAAAAAGAAAGACTTTTCTTCTTTCCTGGCAAGGACTCAGCCAATAAAAAGCCATGGACACTTTGTTTACTACAGCTCCCTTCAACTTTCTTTTTCCTTTCAACTTTCAACTTTCCTTTATAAAAGTGTTGTTTCCCTTGCCATGAGAGGATCTGCACCTGGCTCAACATGGTTGCAGACCCCGAATCATAATTCTCTGCTGATTCTGAGTAAACCCATCATTTCTGGAGAAATCTGGCAGTCTATTTGTTTTAGATCAACAATCTCATAATGTAAGTTCAGCAAGGTTACTGGATATTTACAAAAATATATATAAAAACTGGCCATATATTGATATACACTAGCAGTGAGAAACTGGAAGATGAACTTAAATGATCAAGACCAGTTGCAATAGCACCAGAGCATATAAAATACCTAAGAATAATTTTAGCAGTATATGTATTAAACCTCCACAGAGAATTTTTAAAAGACCTGAATTAATGGAGAGATATATCATGTTGGTGGGCTGCAAGATCCAACATTATTAAGATATCAATTCTCCCCTAATTGATTCATAAATTACACACCATCCCAATCAAAACCTAAGTAAGCTTTTGTGTATGTGCAGAACTAGACAACCTGATCCTAAAATCTATATGAAAATGCAAAGTTATACATAGACATACATAGTACTGACAAAGCACAAAGTTGGATAGCTTTAACTAGCTGATTTCAAAATATTTAGCAAAGCTACCATATTCAAGGAATTGATTCTTAACCTAAAAAACAAATTTTAGAATATTATGATTGGTGTCTATCATTTTAAAATTTAATCTTCATACTCTTTGTTGTTGGAATAAACAAAAAATGTATTTTATATTGATATTTGTATTTTAATTTTATACTGACTTTTTATAGCATTCTTCCTTAACTCATATATTTTTCCTTTACAAATTTTTATTACAAAAATTCCAATCAAACTTAAAGTCTGAAGAATGGCACCAGGAAAACACATACTAACCACTTATATTCAATAATTCCTTTCATCTGCTTTATTTTCTTCACACACACATGATCTAAACATTAGTTCTCAGCAAAGAAACATTGTTTTCAGGAGGATTCACAATAGTGACAAAGACCTGGACAATTGCTGACAGTCTTTCCTGAGGCTTTGGCTGAAAGGAGACCGACAGCAAGGACTGAGAATAAAACAAATTCCTAGGGAATATCTGATTCTTCTTTAGCCACGGTGACAAATAACCCCTAGAAATTGTTTTAGATTTATCTAATCAATCAATATGTCTTTTATACTAATGGTAGCAAGTACACACCAGTACAGATTTTAATTCTGTCTAACCTGTCAATGACAATTTGAATCACTGTACATGCTACTAAAAGTCAACTAAATATACAAATGGGTCAGTATAAAAATCATAGTGTAGCCTTATTTTTCTGAAGCGCTGTCAAGTTCGCTCCCCTTGCTACTTTTTATATAGCTTATTGTAAAAAGAACATAACTCTGTAGAAAAAGCTCATTCCCATTTTCCAGAAAACAGTAGCTTATGAATATTTGATGGCTGTTCCTTCCTACAACAGTCTGCTCCTCGCAAACATAATAAAGAATTGAATGCAATAATAAAAGTTACCTGAAACAATAATACAATGAACGTCACTTAACAAAAAGTACATGAATGTATACCAATTATTAATTTTGAGGAAAATACTGATTTTATTTTTTTATATTTATTTTTTATTTGATATTTATTTAATATTTTGATATTTATTTTTATTGTTTATTTTTATTAATTTTGAGGAAAATATGTTTAATAATTAACATTAAAATCACACTGATTATATAATAACTATTGATGCAAGCATACCACTGCTCAAAACAATTAAACAGACTTACAAAGGTCAAATGTTTTTTAAAACAATATGAAATTATGATCAGTTGACTTTATAAATATTCTGATTTTTAAAGCAATTATATACAATTTAATTTTTATACTCTTAATTAGTAATAAAAATACTATTAAAGGAAGAATAAACTAAGTAATATATATATATATATTCCTGCTTTAAAATATTTAGGAAATTTTGAAACATGAAAATAATGAGAACAAATTTGATAGTAATTACATACCAAAGCAACTCCTCCAGCAAAATTCTTATCACATATTTTTGCAGGATATGTGACTCCTATAAAAGTAGGAGTTTTCTGGAAGCTAAAAAAATAAAAATTTTCCTCATAATTACATTTCAGTGGTATTGATAATCAGATCAGACCAAGAATGTAGAGATAACAGGTAGTAAAAGTTTATTAGCCAAGAGACATCAAAAAATTGTATCACTCATAATTAACCTCCTTTAGTTATTTCAAAACTTTTATGTAATTTTACTTCTTTCAGGTAATTTTATGTCATTTGATAAAAGATTTTAAGTCTTACCTCACATTAGCTACTTGAGGACAAAGAACGTTAACCTACATTTTTTTCCCATCCCATGGTGTCTACCAAATTTACAGAACTCAGTATACATTAAGTAAATGCTTGTTTTTCATAATTAACATATAAAATCATTTTGGGTTATTTCTTTATGCAAATATGAAATACTATACTCACGCAAATAAGTATGCAGTATGATGAGGTTGGGAGAGAAATTCGTATTTCCATTCTAAAAGTCTATATAATATATGATTAGGATGTCTTGTAGTAGAAATTTTGTTTTTGTTTGACCAAATCTCTATGGAAGATATTCTAACAGTCAGTTTTAACTGGGTAAGCATCTAAGTGGAGAAAATAAATGACATTTTTAAAATAAATTTGAACATTATATTAAATTTTTTTTTTTTTTTTTTTTTTTTGCGGTATGCGGGCCTCTCACTGCTGTGGCCTCCCCCGTTGCGGAGCACAGGCTCCGGACGCGCAGGCTCAGCGGCCATGGCTCACGGGCCCAGCCACTCCGCGGCACATGGGATCCTCCCAGACCGGGGCACGAACCCGCATCCCCTGCATCGGCAGGCGGACTCTCAACCACTTGCGCCACCAGGGAGGCCCTATATTAAATTTTTGTAAAGGTATATTTAAGACATTTAATTCAATATTTTGAATGTAGAAACTCTTCAACAGCACAGCAAAATACTATATATATCAATTCATATTACCTATAATCTTACAGAATATATTTTAAAAAGTTTTAAAATACTTACACTGTTAACAAAGCCAATGATCTGAATAACCTTTTGTGTTACAACTTTTACATCAGAGCCCATGTAATCAAACTGAAAAAGATAAATTATTATCAAAAAATAGTGGATACCATTAATATACCACATAACCTTTATATCTATAATATGCTATATACTAAACTAGCCAGAGGGCTACATTCCAACTGAAATCCAGGAAATGCCTATTTACATTTGTACATGTAAATGTATAAATAATAATTTATTTAAATAAATTAATTAAATGTATAACTTTATCTATATGAGATAAATAAAAATATTTAATAACATGATTTTAAATAATGTTTAATGCACTTGTAGCATTATTTATTTATAAAAATTGAATCATAAATTTTTAAAATGTTATTTCAAAATATACTTATTTCTAAAATAATACATATAATCACAAACCAAAAAATATATGCATAAAGAGGGAAAAATCTGTAATAAAAGGTTCACTGTTGAAGTGATCATGGATACTGTGTTAGGTTACATCCTCTGATATCACCACGTTAACTCATGTTACTCATGCTTCTTTATTCCAATAAGCTCTTTCTATTTCTAACTGCTTAAAAATGCCAGGACAATATAAAAAAAAACAATGGTGATATCAGGAATGTGAGATTTGCTCCTGATTTTTCACTGGAAAATCTCAAATATTTCACCATTAAGTGGTGTTCAGTTTAAGATGAGTATTCCAGATCATGTTGAGAAACACCTACTTATAAATCTTCCTACTTATAAAACTTTTGTTAAAAATGAAGTTGAATTTTTATCCAAAGACTTTTTGAAGCATACCCAAAATGATAATGACTTTTGTCTTTTGACCTACTGATGGAATACATTTCATTAACACTCTACTTAATATTAAACCATCATTATACTGTTTGATCAAAACATTACATTCTATTAATATACTATCAAAATTAATATAATATTTTGTTTAGAAGTTTGTAGCTTTCAGAACGATGGGCCTGTTGGTCATGTGTGCATGCATGCATCCTTTGTCATAACTGAGCAAATGAATGTTGCTTACTAAATATTAAAGCACTACCTAAACTTAAGTTGCTTGTTTTTTCTACATCCTAGAATTGTATTAGCTTATGAATTATATCTTCCTGAAACATTTTTTAAAACTCTCCTTTAAAACTATCTATACTTAACACTGGCAACTGACCCATTCAAATTCTTTTTATTTCCAGTTTTTTGAAATATAATTGACATATAAGATTGTGTTAACTTTAAAGTGTACAATGAGATGATTTGATTTAAATTCTTATCTCCAATGGAGAATTCATGAAATCTGCATTTGTTTGTTTGTTTTAATCTCCCCCAAGGACACAGTTATACCATCTTAACCCTTTTCACACCATAACATGTTTTCTTCCTTTTTGCTTAATTATACTTTCTACCTACTTATTTGCCTTTTCAACAGTTTGTGAATTTACTTATCCATTTTAATGTTTCTGTTTATCATTAACTTATCAAATATCAAGCATTTTTCCTTATTTTTCTAATATCAAATTATTTCAAGAATATGAATTTCCTCTCCGCTTAGTTTTTATACTATCCTCTGCGACAGGTATTATCTGTATTTACCAATATTCAGTTCTCTTCTAACTCAGGAGCCCTTCTTTTAAAGGTAGGCATGGGCAGGTCATTCACTTTGGCCAATGCAATGAGGGCAAAAGTGATGCATGCCACTCCTGAGAAGTATTTCCTTATTGTAGCTCATGTCTCTCTAGTCTGCACTTCCATCGGTTCAGCAATTGGAAAAGAAACTATCAATCTAGAAGTGCCAAAAAATCTAAGCATTCTCTAGTGCTGAGCCAACACATGGAAGACTGCTGCCCTGGAGAGTCAACCAGGAGCATGGTTGACATTGATTGAATGAATGAAACTTAAACTGTGTTTAGCCACTAAGATTTGGGGAGTGTTTCTTATGAAAGAATAACCTAGCCTCTTCTGATTAATACACATCCACCTGGGCTTCCCTGGTGGCACAGTGGTTGAGAGTCTGCCTGCCGATGCAGGGGACACGGGTTCGTGCCCCGGTCCAGGAAGACCCCACATGCCACGGAGCGGCTGGGCCCATGAGCCATGGCCGCTGAGCCTGCGCATCCGGAGCCTGTGCTCCGCAACGGGAGAGGCCACAACAGTGAGAGGCCCGAGTACCGCAAAAAAAAAAAAAAAAAAAAAAAAAAATTGCAACTCTGTATTAGAATTGGTTGTTAAGCACTTCATAGAATAAAGGTTAAAGGCAGCTGGGTGGAGTAGAAAAATGACTATAGCTAATTCAATTTGGTAACAAACTCACTACATAAAAAGGGATAGATAATTTGAGATAACAAAAACAAAACGGGAAGAGGAAAAGAATGGAACTCATACAGGCAAATGAAGATAAGATGCTACCAGCAGAAAAAGAACTACTTTACCTAAGAGATGTTTTATACAAACTTCATGATAACAATGAAATATAAATCTAGAACAGAGACATAAAACACAAAAAAAGAGGAAACTGAGAAAAACATCATGGAAGACCACCAAACCAAAATGACAGACAGAAACACAAGAAAAAAGAAACAATGGAGATACAGAGCAACCAGAAAACAAAAGCAGCATTATGAAGACCTCATTTATCAATAATCTCCCTGAATGTAAATGGACTGAATTTACCAACCAAAAGACACAGAGTGGCTGAATGGATTAAGAAACAAGACCCAATAATATGCTGCCTCCAGAAAACACATCTTAGCTCTGAAGACAAACATAGGCTCAAAGTGAAGGGATGGAATATGACACTCCAAGCCAATGGCAGCCAAAAGAAAATGAGTGTAGCCATACTCATAACAGACAAAATAGACTTCAAGCCAAAAAAAGTAACAAGAGACAAAAATGGACAGTATATAATGATAAAAGGAACAATTCATCAAGAACACATAACAGTTATTAATATGTATGTACCAAACATAGGAGAACCAAAATATATAAAGCAATTATTAACAGACCTAAAGTCAACAAGGAAACAGTGGCCTTAAATGAAACATTAGACAAGATGGATTTGATAGATTCATACAGAACATCCCATCTAAATGCATCAGGATACACATTCTTCTCAAGTGCACATGGAACTTTCTCAAGGACAGACCATATGTTGAGAAACAAAACAAGTCTCAATAAATGTAAGAAAATTAAAATCATAACAAGCCACAAGGCTTGATAAAAACAATTTTTAAAATAGCAATAAAAACATACATATCGGTAATTATCTTAAATGTAAATGAATTAAATGCTCCAACCAAATGACACAGACTGGCTGAACAGATACAAAAACAAGACCCATGTATATGCTGTTTACAAGAGACTCACTTCAGATCTAGAAACCTGTACAGACTGAAAGTGAGGGGATGGAAAAAGGTATTCCATGCAGATGGAAATCAAAAGGAAGCTGCAATAGCAATACTCATATCAGACAAAATAGACTTTAAAATAAAGACTGTTACAGGAGACAAAGAAGGACACTACATAATGATCAAGGGATCAATCCAAAAGAAAGATATAACAATTGTACATATATATATATATATGCACACAACACAGGAGCACCTCAATATATAAGGCAAATGTTGAAAGATATAAAAGGAGAAATTGATAGTAACACAATAATAGTGGGGGACTTTAACACCCCAGTTACATCAATGGAGGGATCATCCAGATAGAAAATCAATGAGGAAACACAGCCCTTAAGTGACACATTAGATCAGGTGGACTTAATTGATATCTATACAGTGTTCCATCGAAAAGCAGCAAATACACATTCTTCTCAAGTGCACATGGAACATTCTTGAGGATAGGTCACATGTTGGGCCATAAGGCAAGTCTCAGTAAATTTAAGAAAACTGAAATCATATCAAACATCTTTTCTGAATACAACACTATGAGATTAGAAATCAACTACAAGAAAAAAACTGCAAAAAACACAAACACGTGGAGGCTAAACAATATTTTACTAAACAACCAATGGATCGTTGAAGAAATCAAAGATGAAATCAAAAAATACCTAGAGACAAATGAAAATGAAAACACGATGATCCAAAACCTATGGGACAGAGCAAAAGCAGTTCTAAGAGACAAATTTATAGCAATACTATCTTACCTCAAGGAGCAAGAAACATCTCAAGTAAACAACCTAACTGTACACCTAAAGCAACTAGAGAAAGGAGAACAAACAAAACCCAAAGTTAGTAGGAGGAAAGAAATCACAAAGATCAAGGCAGAAATAAATGAAAGGGAGAAGAAGAAAACAATAAAAGATCAATGAAATTAAAAGCTGGTTCTTTGAAAAGATAAACAAAATTGATAAAGCTTTAGCCATACTCATGAGGAAAAAAAAGGAGAGGGCTCAAATCAATAAAATTAGAAATGAAAAAGGAGAAGTGACAAATGACAACACAGAAATACAAAGGATCATAACAGACTACTAAAAGCAAGTATATATCCCTATAATGGACAACCTGGGAGAAATGGGCAAACTCTTAGAAAGGTACCACCTTCTAAGACTGAAACAGGAAGAAATAGAAAACATGAACAGACCAATCACAAGTACCGAAATTGAAACTGTAATTTAAAAACTCCCAACAGACAAAAGTCCAGGACTAGATGGCTTCACAGGCAAATTCTATCAGAGTTAACACCTATCCTACTGAAAATATTCCCAAAAAATTGCAGAGGGATGAATACTCTGAAACTCATTCCATAAGGACATAATCACCCTGACACCAAAATCAGACAAAGATACCACAAAAAAAGAAAATTACAGGCCAATCTCACTGATGAACGTAGATGCAAAAATCCTCAACAAAACACTAGCAAACCAAATCCAACAATACATTAAAAGGATCATACACCATGGTCAAGTGGGATTTATCTTGGGGATGTAAGGATTCTTCAATATCCACAAATCAATCAGTGTTATACACCACATCAACAAAGTGAAGAATAAAAACCATACGATCATCTCAATAGAGGCAGAGAAAGCTTTTGACAAAATTCAACACCCATTTATGATCAAAAACCCTCCAGAAAGTGGGTATAGAGGGAACATACCTCAACATAATAAAGGCCATATATGACAGATCCACAGCAAACATAATTCTCAACAGTGAAAAACTGAAAGCATCTCTTCTAAGACCAGGAACAAGGCAAGGATGTCCACTCTTGCCATTTTTTATTCAAAATAGTTGCAGAAGTCCTAGCCATGGGAATCAGAGAAGAAAAAGAAACACAAAGGAATCATAACAGGAAAAGAAGAAGTAAAACTGTCACTGTTTCCAGATGACATGATACTATACATAGAAAATCCTAATGATGCTAACAGAATACTAATACAGCTCATCAATGAATGTGGTAAAGTTGCAGGATACAAAACTAAGACACAGAAATCTATTGCATTTCCATACACTAACAACAAAAGATCAGAAAGAGAAGTTAAGGAAACAATCCCATTTACCATCTCATTAAAAAGAAGAAAATACCTAGGTATAAAACTACCTAAAAAGGCAAAAGACCTGTAGTCTGAAAACTATAAGATGCTGAAGAAAGAAATCAAAGATGACACAAACAGATGGAATGATATACCATGTTCTTGGATTGGAAGAATCAATATTGTCAAAATGACTATACTACCCAAGGCAATCTACATATTTAATGCAATCCCTATCAAATTACCAATGGCATTTTCGGCAGATCTAGAACAAAAAATCTTAAAATGTGTATGGAAACACAAAAAAACCCTGAATAGTCAAATCAATACTGAGAAACAAAAATGGGGCTAGAGGAATCAGGCACCCTGACTTCATACTATGCTACAAAGCTATACTAATCAAAAGAGTATGGTACTGGCACAAAAATAGAAATACTGATCAATGGAACAGGATAGAAAGCCCAGAAATAAACCCACACACCTATGGTCAATTAATTAACAACAAAGAAGGCAAGAATATACAACGGAGAAAAGACAGCCTGTTCAATAAGTGGTGCTGGGAAACATGGACAGCCACGTGTAAAAGAATGAAATAAGAACACTCTCTAACACCATACAGCAAAATAAACTCAAAATCGATTAAAGACCTAAAATGTAAGAGGAAAACACAGGCAGAACACTCTTTGACATAAATAGCAGCAAGATCTTTTTTGATACACTTCCTAGAGTAATGAAAATAAAAACAAAAATAAACAATTGGGACCTAATTAAACTTAAAAGCTTTTGCACAGCAAAGGAAACTATCAACAAAATGAAGATAGCCCACAGAATGGGAGGAAATTTTTGCAAATGATGCTACCGACAAGAGATTAATCTCCAAAATATACAAACACTTCACACTTCAATATCAAAACAATAAACAACACAATCAAAAATGGGCAGAAGATCTAAATAGACATTTCTCCAAAGAAGCCATACAGATGGCCAAAAGGTACATGAAAAGATGCTCAACATCACTAATTATTAGAGAAATGTAAATCAAAACTACAAGGTATCACCTCACACCAGTCAGAATGGCCATCATCAAAAGGTCTACAAACAATAAATGCTGAAGAGGGTGTGGAGAAAAGGGAACCCTCCTACATCATTGGTGGGAATGTAAATTGGTACAGCCACTATGGAGAACATATGGAAGTTCCTTAAAAAACTAAAAAGAGAGCTAACATATGATCCAGCAACCCCACTCCTGGGCGTATATATCCAGAGAAAACCATAATTCAAAAAGATACATGCACCACAATGTTCACTGCAGCACTATTTACAATTGTCAAGACATGGAAGCAACCAAATGTCCATCAACAGATGAATGGATAAAGATGATGTGGTACATATATACAATGCAATATTACTCAGCCATAAAAAGAATGAAATAATGCCCTTTGCAGCAACATGGATAGACGAGGAAATTGTTATTCTAAGTGAAGTAAGTTAGACAGAGAAACACAAATATATGATAACATACATATGTGGAATCTAAAAAAAATGGTACCAATGAACTTATTTAAAAAACAGAACCAGAATCATAGACTTAGAAAACAAACTTATGGTTACCAAAAGGGAAAGGTGGGGAGGGATAAATTAGGGGTTTGGAATTAACATACACACACTACTATATATAAAGTAGATAACAAGGACCTACTGCATAGCACAGGGAGTTATATTCAGTATCTTGTAATAACCTATATAGGAAAAGAATCTGAAAACGAATAGATATATGTATATGTATAACTGAATCACTTGGCTGTACACCTGAAACTAACACAACATTGTAAATTAACTATACTTCAGTATAAAATAAAAAAATTTTTTAAAACAGAAGATACAAATAACTAAAATTAGAAATGAAATGAGGACATTACAACTGATATCACAAAAATAAAAAGGATTATAAGAAACTACTATGAATAATTATATGCTAATTAGATAACATAAAAAACATAAATTCCTAGAAACCTAACCTACCAAGACTGAAATACACAAAAATATTAAAGATATTACTAGATCAATAATGAGTAAGTAATGAAAATGAATCAGCAATCAAAAACCACATAATAAAGTAAAATCCAGGACCAGGTAGATCCACTAAAAAATTCTATCAAACATTTAAAAAAGAAAGATCCCAAAGAAATATTGACACATTCATGTTCCTTGCATCATTATTCACAATAGCCAAAAGGTGGAAGAAACTCAAAGGTCCATTAATAGGTGACTGGATAAAGAAAATATTATATAGGCACACAATGGGATATTATGCAGCCTTAAAAAAGAAGGGCATGCTGTCTGTCACATGCTACAACATGGATACAACTTTAGGACATTACGTTAAGAAAACATAATACTCTGTACTCCTTCATTAGAAAACAATTCAAGAAATAGGTGATTTCACACTGGTGGGCTATTTCAAGAAAAGGCACTAGGAGAACTTCTTCTGCAAGCTCCCCACTGGGCTTCACAAAGGTCGCAGTTAATCCTCATACCTGCCACTGGTAACCACATAGCAACGTATATTTTGTTTAAAAGAAGTTGTTCAGGGGATTCCCTGGTGGCACAGTGGTTCAGAGTCGGCCTGCCGATGCAGGGGACACGGGTTCGTGCCCGGGTCCAGGATGATCCCGCATGCCGCAGAGCGGCTGGGCCCGTGGGACATGGCCACTGAGCATGCGCATCCGGAGCCTGTGCTCCGCAACGGGAGAGGCCACAACAGTGAGAGGCCCAGGAACCAGAAAAAAAAAAAAAAAAGTTGTTGAAACCTTTTAAGCTGTATTTCTATGCCTTTGAAATCTTAGTAAAGAACATTTTCTGTGTGAGGAAAAACAGGTGGTTAAAAAGAAATCCTGTAAAAAGAAAAAAAAAGAGAAGAGAAAAGAAAGAAGACGACAAAGGTTTTAAGATACTGTATCAATAAAAGGCCACCAGATTAGATAAAAACGGTCTGAGATTGATAAAAGTCCAAAAACATCTCTGGGCTCCCAACCAAATAAATAAATGGTTATTGGTTTAGGCCACTAAATTTTGGAGTGGTATGCTACACAGTAAGAGATAACTTACACTTATCTTAAAGTCTACTTTGTCTGATATTAATCTAGCTAAACAGGTTTTCAGAATATTTTTATGGTATATTTTTATAATCTTTTACTTTCATGGCATATATTTTTGACATCAGTTGTAAGCAGAGCGAGTATGTACGTGTGTGTGTGTGTGTGTGTGTGTGTGTGTGTGTGTGTGTGTGTCTTACATCATACTCTGTCTTTGCTTTTAATTAAACTTTATCTTTGGATTTTAACTGCAGGACTTAGTCCCTCTATATCTAATATAATTACTTACATATTTGAGTTGAAATATTTTATCTTAATTAGCTTTTAATTTGTTCCACATTTATGAAACAAATGTTTAATGTACGTTTTTCCTTCCCTTTATTGCTTTCCTTTTGTTGATTATGCTTAAAATCCTGCTTTCCTACTTCTAATTGCTTTGTAATTTTGTAAGAATGTGATTTTAGTGCATGTATTGACTTTGTACTGGGTCAGCTTAGCCACACTAAAAAACCTATCAACTCTTTAATGAGTCATACACTTCAATTTCTGTCACCTCTGCCAAGAGTTAGCTCAGCTTCCCTGCCTCATATTCACCTCTTCAGAACCAATGACTTCCTTATGGGAAAAAATATCTTTATTTTATAACATATTTAAGATTTTAATATCTCAAAATTTTGTGGGTCTAATCTGAGTTTCTGTTTTGCTAACCCTTGCACATGGTGGCTAAGTCTCTTATGGATTTTGAGCTCATATATGGCTGATATTAATCTGTAGGAATCCAGCTTGAAGTTGCATTCCTCCAGAGAGAAATACTACTTGCTTCCATCAGCTGCCCTCAGATCTACCAACCTGGGACAAATGTAGCCTCATAGCTTAGAATCTACTAATTGCCTATGCTGTATAAATTCAAAACCCAAACCTATACAAGACCTGAAGTACAGTCATGCGTGCTCAATGAGAATTTTGTTCATTTTCTGTCATTTCATTTACCTTGAATTTAGGAGAACAAAACATAACTTGTTCCCCTAGAACTTAGCTAGAACAAAACAGATAACTTGTTTTCTCCCTTTGCTTAGAAGGAGTGGCATATTTGTTTTGTAGACTACCCTTCCAATTAGGCTGAGGCAATTAGATATTATTGTATGCGGGGGTAGGGTTTGGAGGAGTTCTAATCTATGCTTCCATTGAGGATGCAGTCCTTTTGAAAAAAAGAAAAATAGCTGGCAAGCTTCAGAAAATGAAAAGATGGTTCACTTTACAGAAGCAATTAGAGAGCCCAGAATACAAAATAAATGAATTAACAAAAACTTGGTGTATTCATAATTTTTAAGAATTCATTCATTGCAAAAGCAAAATAAACTTTTATCAAAAAATGGTTTTAAAATTTTTATTATATCCTTGAAATCAGGTTAAAGACGACTGTTAAATCATTTAAAAATAACAATGCAAAAAAAAAAACCTACCAGATTTTTGTCCACAACAATATACATATCAAGGTATCGGGGGAATAACTTGAAATAGCCAGGTCTCTGAAAAACATACAACATGAGTCTTGAGAAATTTCCAAAAATTTGCCTTCTATTGAAATTATGTTCAGAGATAAACTGAGAGACGAGTTGATACTGATTAAATATTAAGGTGATTTTCAACTACGAAATTTATGTACTATTCGGAAAATTCCAGTCCAAAGCATGCCTGTGATTAATAAGAATTTTCAATGAGACTCCAAGCTATACAAGAACCCAGGTATATTTCAATTTTTGCAGAAGCTGAAATTAGAAATATTAAGTTTATAACATAAAAGTTTCCTTCCCTTAGCCTTGTGATAATTTTTCATAGTAATCTTCCATGTGTGCAGATTTTCTGCAACCAATTATTAGAAACTACTTTTGACAATGTAGTTTATAAAAATATTACTAAAGTTTACAATCATGGGCAGTTCACTAGAGCCAGGAAAGTTATTTATGGCAGCTTTGTGGAGGAAGAATTCATCAGTTTGCTTTACATGTACCTTATGTAAGCCACAGATATTATTCATTTCTGAATTCTCGCATTAACAAAGACTCATTTAGAAATCTAGATCACATATTATTTTCACCTAAATTATGAGAATAATTGAGGAAAAGGAATAATTTACATTAATTATCCAAATGCCCACATAAGAAAATTAGTTTTTTGCTTTATTTAATCTTATATTCACATATCTGTTTCCAAGATTAATTACCTAAGTTTTTGCTAAACTTTCATCTAATAACAAGCATAACAAAGAACTTAATTTCATTCTCCATCCATTTGAAAAGTCATGCAGAGCCATCATGAAAAAGTAAAACAAATTTAAAGTTTGCATATCACCAAATTTTGCTCTGAAAGTATTTTTCATTTCATAAAATTTACTGAAAAATTTAAAATTAAACAGTCCACACTTACTTCTGAACTTTTTCTGACTTGATACTGTGAGCTATCATAGATATAAGTGTCATTTTCCCATAACAGAGGAATATTAGTTATATCATTTTTTTCTTCATGAATCATATGCACGAATCCTGATACAGCTTCCATTGGTTCAATTCCATATGAGATGTTTTTAAACTGCAATATTCCCCTGAATGTTAAAATAATCAAAACAAATCTGATATGATTCTACTGAAACTATGAGAAATGTTGATGTTGGCCAAAAATTTTTTACATTTAAAGTCACTTAATTTTTCTATTTATCTCTTTATTCTTTGAGGTATTGCTCCAGAACTGGACCAGTAATAACACAGGATATGTATGGCTTTTTATTACAAATATTCTAATAAAATATTTTGATTATCTTAAAGAAAGCAGGTTAGTGACATGCATCCATGTGCTTAAATGGGTTAAGACCTCTACCTAGGGTGTTGATTTTCTAAGCCAAACTTTAGGAGCCATGGGCACTCTTTTCCTTAGTCTTAGGTCCCTTTCTTCTCTTTGAAATCTCTACCTCTCCTCTGACACTTCGCATCTTAAATCATTTATTTGTGTGGCTGAGTTAAAGGTGCTATTCGCCTAAGAAAGACTATGAGCGGAGCCAAAGTACCTGTCAGACTCAGGCATTCCACACTGTCAACCACTCTAGGAAATTAAGACACGAGTAAAAACAAAGAATTTGGAAAACTAGATTAGTATGGAGAGACCCAATCAGCACCTCCTACACTCAAGATTGCTCAAAGCCTCAAGCAGCATATCCTGTTTAGAATCAACAAGTAGCCTCCCATCTGGAATGGATGCTGCCAGGGTGACACACTTTATTTCATCAGTAATTCTGGTTCACACCTTTGGGAATTGAAATAACAAAGGTGACCGTAGAACTAGAAAAGATACATAAAGGATCAACTTATAGACTAGCAAGATCTAGTACAGGCAAATGGAATGTCTTTAAACAGGCTACAACCTGAGTCCTGAACAAATGTTGAGTGATACAAGAGAATTTGGAAAACCTGCAACATATCCATGATAATTGCAATCCATCTGAAAAAAAATACACAGAGAAAAACAAATGGATAAGTTCTTTTTGAAATGGACATCCCAGATATCTCACTTATACTCTTTACTTTCACTACCTTAGTACTTTAATATGAGTGGTCATTACCCAATGAAGTTGTGCCAGGTAGAAATAAGAACTAGTCCACATTATTCAATTTCAGTGAATGTGTAAAATAATATTCTAAACTTTCATAATGTTTGTATTTTTTAAAAAAATCCAGAATAAGAAATCTGTAACAAAATACCTAAGTCCTACCTGAGCTGACAAAGGCTGAGAATGTTGGGTGTCATCTCTGTCATAAGAATAAACAACAGAAGCTGAAGATAAAGATGACCTAGGCAGAAATCACCAAAACATGGTCAAATTGTGAACAGAAGACATAGAAAAATTATTCTTCATAATACAAATTTTCCTTATGAGGGAGAAATTTAAAGTAATGCCAATTATCTTAGCATATCCTATTGCCCCAATGCTTGTCATTTACAATAAATTAGGGGCAGAGGGAGGCATTTTAATTATAGTGACACATAATACTAAAATGCATGATAATGAACGACCTAAATTGCTAGAAATATCAAATAGCGAAATAACATAGGTCTCAATTTCCAACAAAGAACTTTCAGTTCTCTGTCATTATTGCTCATTAATTCCAGATTTTAAACTTGAATCTCACAATTAAAATGTAGGGTTAAGACAGAATTTTGAAAGATTTTTGAGCATCACTACAAATTCATATTCACTAAGCTTAACTAAGTACCAATTCTTCCCAATAATCTTGGTCTGAATTTTCTTTCATTCTCCTCAGTAAGTATTCAGAAACTTGATACGACTCCTGTCAATCATCTCAATAACTTCCATGTCACCTCATCAGATCACCTGTACCCATCTTCACTCCTTATATTTATTCCCAGAGAATGACTACTTCTTTTGTTCAAAGCAAACACTTGTGCTATGCATCCTACTCTGTGCCATGTATTGAAGATACATACTTTATTGGTACTGTAATTTCAAACTCTTCCTCTCTACTGGTTTTTATCTTAACACTATTGAAAAGTTTACTGTCAAATCATTATCATCCTAAATAACTCTCCCTTGGCCCTATGTCCTCCTCTAGCTATTCCCTACATATTTTCAATTCTCAACAGATTTTACCAAAAGACTGGTCTACACACAGTTTCTTTGCTTTGTCAATTCTTACTCACCCTGAACTGCTCTGGAAAAGATTCCTAACCACCAGAATGTCAAATCCGAAAGACAGTTTTAAAATGATCACTGCACTGGACTTCTAGCATCATTTTGAAAACTGTGACCACTCACTCTAATCACTTAATGTACATCACACATCACTCTTCTGCTTCTCGTCCTACCTGCCTGACCCTTCTAGCTTGATCTCTTTTGGCAGAACCGAAAAGAGAAATATTGGTCTTTCCCAAGATTCCGTCTTTAGCCACCAGTATATTTGTAAGCACTCTGTAAGCTCTCATTTAAAAACAATTACACCAAACTATTGATTACTGCTAAATCTATATCCCTATTGCCAATCTCTCCTTAGAGATTAAAATTCCTACATTCATATACCTAAGGGAAAAAAACTCCACTTGAATACCTTATAAGCAATGCAAACCAAACTCATCCCTTCCTCACATAAATATCTCCTTCATTAATATCCCTCATTTTATTACACTATAACCTACCAATTTTCTTAAGCAACAACTAAATTATCCAAGATTCCTCACTGTTTCCCAATCATTCTACCAAATCTATCCTCAAGGTTTACTGAATTTTTCTTTCCAGTGCTATGATCATTGTTCAAGCCACTATCATCACTCACCTAAACTATTATATAATCATACAATTAGCCACCTTACCTCCACTTTTACCCCCTCAGAAACAACCTATAAAGACTCGACGGACCTATATAAGTACATGCTTAAAAACATTTTGGTTTCTAATACCCTTATCATGGCATTCTAGATCTTCTACAGTCCAGCTCCTCCCTAATTTTCCAAAATGTTTTACTTCTATCTTCAATAAATATGTCCTTCAGTCATTCACACTACTTTTTGCACACCACAAAAATCCAGTCTGTCTCACACCTGCACGATTTCCTCGAAACAGAATGTCCCCCAACACTACCCCACTTCTTCACAGAGCTAACTATCTTCGCTCAAGTCATCTCTTTCCAAAAAGCCTTCTCTGATTTCCAAAGAATACTATCTACACATTTATCTTAATAACGCATTATAAAACAATTCTCCATTTCTCTACTGATGTGTTTGAATATATATCTTTCTATATTATAAATTATTTACCTGTGCCCATGTTTTATTGCCTTTTGTATGCCTACGACTTTACCCAATAACTGATATACAATAGGTATCAAATGTATATATGTATCAAATATACATTTGAATTGAAATAATCCTATTTGTAATTATTTTTAAAAATCAAGAAACCAAAAAATTAAAATTTGAAAAGACAAAATAATTACTTACTGCTTTTTGAGATGGATAAAATATGGTTTTCCTTCTATTGTAATGATATAAGCAACCTGCACATGAGCATCCAAAAAAATTTCAATAACACTTGTAAATAACATATGCAAAAAATGTTTTCTTCAAGTTATGCTCTTAAAATTGACAAAATTAGTAATAATATATAACTATCATATGTGCTTCCCTTCCCATGTGGATACTGGAATCTTCAGGATTCTGAATTGAATTGCCTCCTATTCACCATTACTCACATATCTGAGGGACAAGCTTGCTGATAATTATCTTTTGGCTTAGACACACACCACCAATTCACCATGCCCAAGGCAAATGCCAAGATGCCCACCTCACTTGAGAGAAACCTTTGCTTGCTTACTCCCAGCCCTCCTGGGAAGTAATTTTTCCTGCTCATTGGAAGAGACATTCCTAAAAGATAGAACTACAAGAAATCTACTATATCTCTAGCAAGATAACACAATAAGTACCATTGTACTTTGTTTATCGAATGCAAGCAATGAAATTACTCTGGAATAGAAAGTAGGAGAGGATAGAGGAAGGGCAGAGACATGTCTAGAGAACCCTCTAGAAGATAACAGAAAATATAAGATTCATTAAATTATTTATTTGGTTAGTTTAAAAAACTTATTTTAGCAAGAGAAATAGCCATTTAAAAGTTTTCAGTTCTTTAACTTTCTATTAGAACAGAGCAAGATTCATTGCAGCAGATAAATGTTCTGAGAAGAATCATTTGAATGGCACTCTACAAAGAAGTCTAAGTGGAATCTTGAGGGGACCTGAAAATTGCACCCTCTAAAAATGCCTTCTTATTAAATAAATATGATGAAAAAATAAAGGGGAATATGATAGCACCAAAAAAATTTAAAATCCACATGTTTTACAAAGCAAAACAACAACAAAACTAGGATGCAATTAACAAGAAATGTACAAAACTGACAGGAGAGAAAAACTTAAAAAAGACATCATCCAGAGCTTCTACAACTTTTCATACACAGCATCCAACTGTTTGGAATTGTGTCCCCCTCCATCCAAATTTACATGTGAATTCCTAACCTCAGTACCTCACAATGTGACCTTATTCAGAGACAGGGCCTTTACAGAGGTAATAAAGTTAAGGAGAGGTCATTAGTGTGGGCCCTAACCCAATGTGAGCGGTATCCTTGTAAAAAAAAAAGTAAATTTGGACACAGACATACACAACAGGAGAATCTCACGTGAAGATTCATACAAAGACATCTATCTATAAGCTAACAATAGAGGCCTGGAGCAGATCCACCCCTCATAGTCCCTAAAAGAACCAACCCTGCAAACACCTTGATCTTGGACTTCTAGCCTCCAAAACTATGAGACAGTAAGTTTCTGTTGTTTAAGCCACATTGTTCATGTTTCTTTGTTATGGGAGCTCTAGTAAATGAATACACCATTTTTTCCATTAAAAAATTACAACAAATGCTAAAGAACAGGATCAAATTTTTTAAAAAACAAATAAAAAATAGAGAATAATAACAAAGCCACAGTAATATCTATAAAATGACTATGATTAAAATGAGAAGATGGAGAATTTCAGTAAAGTATAGAATCTTTAATAAAGGAATTAAAATCAGAAAGAAATTTCTGATTTTACAGAAGAAAAAATCAATATCTGTTATTAAAAATTCAATAAAACGGTATAAGAGAATATTAGACATAGCAGGGGATAAGATTGGTGACAGGAATATAGGTCAGTAGAAAATATCCAGATTGAAACACAGAGAGAAAAATATGAAAAAGAAAACAAGAGAAATGTGACCAATTAAAAATGTCTAACACTAATGTAATTATAGTCCAAAAAAATATGATAAAGATAAGACTAGGAAAGAAATGACATTTTAAAAATTCATGGCTGATATTTTCAAAGCTTATGAAAGATATCAACCCACAGTCTCAAAATATTCTATTATTCCAAATCAGGATGAACATAAAGAAAGTAAACCTAGGCATGTCATGCTCAAACATTTAAAACAGAAGACAAAGAGAACATACTCGGGGAGGGGGAAGGGTAAGCTGTTACAAAGCAAAAGAGCGGCATGGACATATATACACTACCAAACGTAAGGTAGATAGATAGTGGGAAGCAGCCGCATAGCACAGGGAGATCAGCTCGGTGCTTTGTGACCACCTGGAGTGGTGGGATAGGGAGGATGGGAGGGAAATGCAAAAGGGAGGGGATATGGGAACATATGTATATGTATAACTGATTAAATTTGTTATAAAGCAGAAAAAAAAAAAGAGAACATATTCAAAAATCAGTAAGAGAAAAATGACCCATTACTTTCAAAATAATTCTTAATAAATTATGTGTGGATGGATCTAGAGACTGTCATACAGAGTGAAGTAAGTCAGAAAGAGAAAAACAAATTTTGTATATTAATGCATATCTGTGGAATCTAGAAAAATGGTACAGGTGAACCGGTTTGCAATGCAGAAATAGAGACAGATGTAGAGAACAAACGTATGGACACCAAGGGGGGAATGTGGCGGGGGGCGGGTGGTGGTGGGATGAACTGAGAGACTGGGATTGACATATATACACCAATATGTATAAAATAGATAACTAATAAGAACCTGCTATATAAAAAATAAATTAATTAAATAAAATTTTAAAAATAAATAAATAATGTGTAACTCTACGACTGAAACAATGGACACCAGAAGGCAATGGAATGACACCTTTAAAGTTTTGAAAGAAAAGTAGGAATACTTATATTAACTTATATTAAGACTTCTAATAAAGCTGCGGTAATTAAGGCAGTGGAATATGGGTCAAAATAGGAAAAACAGTCCAGTGGCACAGATGATAAAAGGATCAAGCCAACAAGAAGATACAACAATTGTAAATATATATGCACTCAGCACAGGAGCACCTAAATGCATAAAGCAAATACTAACAAACACAAAAGGAAGAATTGAGAGTACCACAATAACAGTAAGGTTTTTAACACTCCACTTATATCAGTGGACAAATAATACAGACACAAAACTAATAAGGAAACATTGGCCTTAAATGACACATTACAAAATGCACTTCAGAGATACTTACAGAACATTACATCCAAAAGCAAAAGAATACACACTCTTTTCAAATGCACTTGAAACATTCTCCAGAATAGATCACGTATTATGGCAAAAACAAGTCTCAGTGAATTTGAGAAAATTGAAATCACATCAAGCATTTCTTTTCCCAACCACAGAGGTACGAGACTAGAAATCACAACTAGAAAAAAATTGCAAAAAACACAGACATGTAGAGTCTGAACAATATGCTACTAAACAACTGATGTGTCACTGAGGAAATCAAATAGGAAATCAAAAAATACCTGGAGACAAATGAAAATGGAAACAAAGTGATCCAAATTCTATGGAATGCAGCAAAAGCAGTTCTAAGAGGGAAGTTTCTAGGGATACAAGCCTATCTCAGGAAACAAAATCTCAAATAAACAACCTAATCTTACACCTAAAGGATCTACAAAAAGAAGAACAAACAAAATCCAAAGTTAGTAGAAGGAAAGATAACAAAAAGATCAGAGTAGAAATAGATGACATAGAGACTTAAAAAATATCAATGAAACTAAGAGCTGGTGCTTTGAAAAGATAAATAAAATCAATAAAACTTTAGCCACACTCATCAAGAAAAATGAGGGCCCATATAAAATCAGAAATAAAAAAGAAGTTATAACAAACACACCAGAGCTACAAAAAGTCATGAGAGTACTGTGAACAATTATGCACCAATAAAATGGACAATCCAGAAGAAATGGATAAATTCTTATAAATGTACAATCTACCAAGACTAAATCAAGAAGAAATACAAAATATAAACAGAATTGTAATGAACTGAATCAGTAATTTAAATAAACTCCCAACAAACAAAAGTCCAGGACCAGATAGCTTCACAGATGAATCCTACCAAACATTAAAAGAAGAGTTAACACTTGTCCTTCTCAAACTATTCCCAAAAATTAAAGAGGAAGGAACACTCCCTAACTTATTCTATGAAGCCAACATCAGCCTGATACCAAAACCAGACAAAGACATCACACACACACAAAAAAAATTATAGGACAACATCACTGATGAACATAGAGGCAAAAATCCTCAACAAAATATTAGCAAACCAAATTAAACAATATATTCGAAGGACCATACACCATGATCAAATTGGATTTATGTCAAAGATACAAGGATATCTCAAAATCTACAAATCAAATATTGTGATACACCACATTAACAAATTCAAGAGTAAAGATCATATGATCATCTCAATAGATGCAGAAAAAGCTTTTGACAAAACTCAACATCACTTATGATACCTCAACATAATAAAGTCCATATCTGACAAGCCCAAAGCTAACATACTCAATGGTGAAAAACTGAAAGCTTTTCCTCTAAGACCAGGAAAAAAACAAGGATCCTCACTCTCATCACTTTTATTCAACATAGTACTGGAAAGCCTAGCCAGAGTAATCAGACAAAAAATAAATAAAAGAAAATCAAATTGAAATGGTAGAACTACAACAGTCACTGTTCCATACAACATGATACTATATAGAGAATATCGTCAAGAGGCCACCAAAAAACTATTAGAATAAGTGAATTCAGTAAAGTTGCAGGATACAAAACTGATATACAGAAATCTGTTGCATTCTATACACTGACAATAAACTATCAGAAATAAAAATTAAGAAAACAATCCAATTTACAATTGCATCAAAAAGAATAAAATATTTAGGAATAAATCTAACCAAGGAGGTAAAAGACCTGTACTCAGAAAACCATAAGACACTGATGAGAGAAACTGAAGATGACACAAACAGATGGAAAGATATACTGTGTTCATGGATTCGAGGAATTAATATTGTTAAAATGACCATACGACCCAAGGCAATCTACAGATTCAGTGCAATCCCTATCAAACTACCAATGGCATGTGGCTAGAAGAGCCACACTCAAGTAACTAGCTTCTGCAAGTTAGCAAATCAATGACGGCCCAAAGTTTCTGGAAGTCAGCCAATCAGTGACAGCCACAGCTTCTAGATAGGAGTAAGTGCCTCCCTCCTCTGACACTGCACTGATGAGGACTCTGAAAGTGAGACGCCAACAAGTAGTCTTCCTGTACTAACTGCACTAACACAGCTGAAAGCCTGCCAGCACCTAAACACTCTCACTTCTGAAAGCCCATGGCTCCCTGACACCAGGCTTCCCCAAACCTTAAACATTAACTCTGGCTTTCTTCAGAAAGACTGTGTTTACAACTGGCCCTTACAGGCAAATTGGAAGTTCCCCATTTTTTAAAATAACATATCAAGTTCAGTTTATAGTTTGTTCACAGGTTCACAATCTTTTCAACAGTTCAGCTCATTTATGATTAGTTATGAGTTGGAACGCCTGAGTTTCACTGACACAGCTGCAAGATTTTCAAATTCAATATTTTCAATTCTTTTTGAAATGTTTTGGAACTACTACCTATATTTTTATATGTGTATATTTAAACCCCAAAATGTCAAAAGGCAAGTGCAAATTTTGTAATGAATTTGCTAACAGTAGAAACTCCTCAACTGAGGAAAAAGTCCTTTTGAAGCTCTTTGTGCAGCTTGCAGTTGTTCACTAAACATCAAAAATGGTGGAAAGTCAAATATAAACCAGCACATACTAATAGCTAGGCAAAAAAAATAAATGGTTTCCTCCTACAGTACCAAAGAAGGTCGCATAACAAATTTGGGGGATTAAGAAAAATTCAGAGGAAGAAGATGTAAGAATTGTAGCAGGCACTGTAATGGTTTTCCACTCTGTGTATCAGCAGTCTTTCTGCCCAAACGTCTAGCTGAATGCACAACTACCAGAAATACCTTTTGATTCCAAAATTGCAAGCAAATTTTCAAGTGCCAGGTTAAAATCCACTGCCACAATCAAAGAAGTAACACCAGCTGGCCCTATGTTTAACACCTGTGGACCCTTATCCTGTAAATATCTGTCTAAATGGGTCCATTTTACCCAAGATGATTTAAAATTACACTGGCCAAAATGAAGAACTTTTGACATTCCCAAACTAGTTTATCTCCACATGCAATTGGGAAAAAAAAAAGTGTAACAACTAGGCAAAGTGAGTGGGAAGCTTATTTAATTGGTATCTAGAGGCCTCTAAACACAACACCGAGAAAACTGTCCCCCTCCATGCTATGGCTGAAAAGCTGACTCAGACTGTCTCTTAACTTGAAAAATCAGCTGATCTTTCTCACTTTCACTCACTGATCACTTTCAGCTCTTCCCTGATTAACTGAAAGTTGAGGTAAGTAGCTGCGGGCAAATCCGCAGGCCTAGGAGCAGGCCTCGGATGAGGGGCGGGGCCCAGAAAACTCAGTAATCAAGATAAATACTTGAAATACTATTTCAATGCAATACTTTAAACAATCAAAATTAATGCAAAACTTCCGTGATGGGAAAAAATATCAATATCTTCAAGAAAGACAGGATCTGACCTGGTCTAACCTCATTCAGCCTCATCCTAATCCCAGTTTTTTGCCACTCCCTTAAATTCTGCACCTGAGTCAAGCACTTTGCTTGCCTCTCCCTAGTGCTGGCCCTGGTGGATCCTCCTTAGGATCCTTCGTCCCCAACAGAAACACACACATACAGGGTCACACACACGAATACACATCAAACCTAGTCTGAGTGGTCAGCTGTGCCCCCAAGAGCTGGAGCCCTCCTGCAGCTACTAGGGTCTTGATATTAAAAGCAACTTAACACAATTTAAGAAATAAAAATATTTTTTTCCCAATTACATTAGCTTCTGGATGTTTTACTGCCTCGGATATTGAAATCTTTTCAGGAACTGTGGTCTGCACAAAGGTTTTATGAGGATCTAAAACAAAAAATAAGCAGAGTTACTGTGATACTTGTAATCTTGCATTATTCATTTCTAAACCCAATTCATTTGTTTCTCTACATTACCAAGCTTTTCTTATAATCTATGCATCTACTTTTCCTTTCTGCTGTCCTTCGGTCATTCTTACCAATAAATTTCTTAAGCCTTGTCAAATCTTAACTTTTTATTCTCCACACACACACACACACACACACACACACAGTCGGGCGGTTTGACTAGGTAACAGTAACAAATTACAGTTTTGCAAAAGAGGTATGGAAATAAGAAAACACGGGTGCATCAAGAAACTAGAATCCTTGCAGGAAAAAACGATCCAGAATACTGAATACAAGGGTGGTCTGCAATTTTCCACGGAGAAGGTGGAGGACGGCAGTCACCAAATCGGGAACTCATTGATAAACAGCTTCTTCATGGCGATGCAATTATTTCCAGAAGAGCAGACTGCCGTAGGTAGAAAAGGGCCACACCTTTCATTTCTGTCCGTTTTACAGACAAGGAAACCACCCCACGGAAATGAAAAGATTTTCCGCCCGGGGGGCTGCCTCTCTGCCTCCTTAGCTGCAGACCTCGAGGCCAACGGTCGGGAGGCTCTGGGGGGTGAGGGCGAGGGGCGAGGGGCGAGGGGCGGGAGGGAGCACTGGGCCTGGATCCTGGACCAACGAGGGCAGCCCCCCGACCGAACAAAGCGAGGGGAACGGTCTCTGGACTTACCGCGGCCCCCATGCAGCCCGCCGAGGCCGGTGAGCAGGACCAGCATGAGGAACATGGCTCCGCCGACCTGGAGCCGCGCTGGCCCAACAGCGACGCCCGTTGCGCTGAGTGAGGGCGGAGCGCGGGAGCGAGACGCGCGCCAGCAGGGGGCGCACGGGAGGCCGCGCGGGGAAAGCGCCGGAAGGAAAAATCCGGCGGAGCGCTCGGCGGCGGCGGGCGCGCGCCCAGCGTGCCGCGGGTGGGCCGGTAGGGCGGGGGGAAAACTTTCGGTCCCTGGTTAAGGAAGGAAAAGCCGCGCGAGTTCCAGTTCTCAGATGAAGCGGGTGCCTAGTTTTGTTTGCGTCTTTTTCTTAGGCCGGCGGTTTTTGGAGTAATTTTTAATCCCAGTGAAGAGAAGGAGCAAGGATGAAAATGCTCAAGTTACCGACAGCAAACAAGGTTCTTCCTAGTACATTACTTACCGCAGGAGGCGGCAAAATGCGTTTATTTGCAAAGACTGGTGCAAACACGGTGGCTTCTCTACATTTCATGGTTGGATATGCCATTGCTCGAAAGCCATGGAATGCAGAAGACCCCGTATACGATCCTTGTCCGAATATAGACTCTTCCAAAAGATCTTCCTTAGTACCCTAAGTTATTATTGCCACACTCTGTATAATCCTGCAGCCCCTAGTTTTTACGTGTTTACCTAGCCCTTTGTACGTTCTGCCTCTATTAGGAGCAAGAACAGTTTGATTTCTTGACGTCTGTAGGCGTTCTTCCCTTCGCAGATCCTAGCCCACATCACATTAAATACATTAAAATACAGCCATACTCGATCCTGACTATAAGTTTGCTTTAACAAATGTTGAAATCATGTCTATAAATTCACTTTGAAATTGCTTGGCTGTCCCGAAAAACCAAGAGAAGTTATGAGCAGAATAGAACAGTAACAAATAATCTTTAAAAAGAATCAAGTAGCAAGAAATAAAGTCACAAGTGCTGGAATAAATAGTAGAATGTATACTTATTGCTTTGTGGATTAGCAGTTTGGAATATGTGATTGACAAACTCTCCCAGGAAGGAACAAAAAAGGATTTTTAAACATAGAAAATACCAAGATAAAATTAAGAGATAAGGAGAATAGAAGTAGACTTGTTAATAGCATTTTCCAGAAAGAGAAAAATTAAAATAATTAGTAGGAAATATTTAAAGGGATAATGGGGAAAGTTTCTCTTAACTTGAAAAATAAGAGAATGACTTTAGAAAGGACCCAAGTGTTAAAAACTGGGCTTTGAAGGAAAAACAAATCTGAAATTTTAAATGACAGGAAAGATTCTGAAATCTTCCAGAGGAAAAGAACAGAGCGCCTATCAAGGGAGAAGAGTCAGACTGACATTAACAGCCATACGAGATGCATGAAATCAGTTGGTCATTAAAGTGTTGACTTCCAAACAGCTAAGGATGGCAGTCGCACTAAGCCAGCCTCTTGCACACACTTTTAGAGGAGGGCCAAAGAATTAAGTGGGCATCACTGAAGACAGTACTCTTGGAATTTACCTGGACTCTACAGCTAAAATCAGACCTGCTTCTCACAGACCCCTATTACTTGTGTGTGCTTAATAATGTAGCTGACTTATCTGGCATTCTAATGGTGGAGAACTGTGACTTTACCATTGAATTGGTCAAATTTCTGTACACTTGAGTTTCTGACAGTTCCGTCACTATTGAAAAACTAATTTCCTCTGTGGATACCCACGAGATTTCTAGTGTACATTAACACTGGACAATGCTGTTGGTGTGCATGAAAAGCCTATAGCTTCTCTGACACATCAAACACCCTGAAAACAAATAAGTGTGTGCTTAAAATGGACACAAAAAAAGGATATTGCCTTTGTATGAATCCAGGCTAAAGCAGTGTAAGAATATCTTTAAGAAACTCATGAGTGTGGAGTTAGCTACAAAGTAGCTCTTGCCCAAGGTACCTAATGTTCCTATTGGTACTGCCTGTCACTTGCAGAGAGATTGCAGTGGGTCACTCACTCACCTAATCATTAAGGAAAAAGTATATTTTCACTTGAGCTAATTCTTATTTTGGGGGGGTATAGTTGTTTTCCAATGTTGCGTTAGTTTCTAGTGTACACGAAGTGGAGTTCCCTGTGCTACACAGCAGGTTCTCATTAATTATCTATTTTATCCATAGTAGTGTATATATGTCAATCCCAATCTCCCAATTCATCCCACCGCCCCCCCTTCCCCCTCTTGGTGTCCATACGTTTATTCTTTACATCTGTGTTTCTATTTCTGCCATTTACAGGCAACTCTGCAGGAGCTACATTATCCTTGATTCCATAGTACCTGTTCAGAAAACACATTTTTGCACCTACTCTCTAGCTTTCACATGGTATATCCATGTCTGAGGTTGGCAAGGCTGGACCAAGGGTCTAGACAGCTCAGCTGGGTTCAGGAAACTATTCCACAAGCCAATAAACTGGAGAAGGAGATTTTCAAATGTAGTGGCTGGAAAAGCCACAACTCTTCTCTTCAAATCTTCCTGGAGCTGACCTACTGCAAGTAGTTGTCACTCTGGCTGAAATGTGTTGTATTATAGCCATGCACTAGCCGCTTATATTATTGATTGTGAAATATCCTTTCATTGGGATCCACAGAGCGACATGCAACAAAATAAAGAAGACATAAATAAGTGGAAATATCCCATTTTTGTGAATTGGAAGATTTATTACTGTTAAGATCAATACTACCCCAAAGCTTTCTACTAGCTAAATGCAGGCATTCTCCCAATGGCATTTTTTGCAGAAATTTAAAAACCCACCCTAAAATTCATTCGGAATCTCAAGAAGCCCAAATACCCAAAACAATCAAACAAAAACATGCAGGTATCACAGAAGTTATTTCTGCTCATTCAAGCTTTCAGTAGTATATTTTTCAAAGAGAACAACCTGTAGTACAAGACAGTGAAGTCAGTCAGAAAGAGAAAAACAAATACCATACGCTAACACATATATATGGAATCTGAAAAAAAAAAAAGGTTCTGAAGAACCTAGGGGCAGGACAGGAATAAGACGCAGATGTAGAGAATGGACTTGAGGACATGGGGAGGGGGTAGGGTATGTTGGGACGAAGTGAGAGAATGGCATGGACATATATAGACTACCAAATGTCAAACAGATAGCTAGTGGGAAGCAGCCACATAGCACAGGGAGATCAGCTCAGTGCTTTGTGTCCACCCAGAGGGGTGGGATAGGGAGGGTGGGAGGGAGATGCAAGAGGGAGGAGATATGGGGATATATGTATATGTATAGCTGATTCACTTTGTCATACAGCAGAAACTAACACACCATTGTAAAGCAATTATACTCCAATAAAGATGTTAAAAAAATAAGAACACTGTCTGACTGGATTTTTTTTAAAGTACAAGATCTAACTGTATGTTGTTTATGTCAGATACATCTTAAATATAAAAAAGATATATTGGAAGAAAAAGGACGAAGAAAGATATCCCATGCAATGACTGACTACAAAAAAGCTGGCATGCTATATTAATATCAGAAAAGGTAGAATTCAGGCCTAAGAGTATTACTAGAGATGAAAAAAGAGAATTGTATAATGATAAAGGGTCAGGAAAACATAACAGTCCTAAAGATATATGCATTAAAATATAACTTCAAAACACATGAAACACAAATAATATACCTAAAACAAATGACATATCAACAAAAATAATTGGCAACTTTAACACACCTCCCTCAGGAAATGATAGAATAAGGGGAAAAAATTAAGATTTTAAAAACAGTGTTAATAAGCCTAACTTGACATTTATATATTTGACAACTACAAAATGCACATTTTTAGTGCACATGGAACATTCACCAAAATAGACCATAGGGTGGATCATAAGTAAAACAATAATTTCAAAGTATTGAAATTATGCAGGTATTTTCTCTGATCATGACTGAATTAACTAAAAATCAATAAGATTAAACTGAAAATATCCAAATATTTGGAAATGAAACAACACACTTCTAAGTAACCCATAATTCTGAGATCAAACTAAAAATTAGAAAATATTTTGACCTGAAGAATAATGAAAATACAACACATCAAAATTTGTGAAAAGACGCTAAAGAGATTCATAGAGCAAATATATATCTTTAAATGAAATAGAAAAGGTTTAAAATCAAGGATCTAAACTTTCACCTCAAGAAGCTAGGAAACGAGCAAATTAAAAAAGGCATAAATCAATGAAACAGAAAACAGAGATGCAATAGAGTATCACCATGGTCAGGAACGAAGAGGGGACATAACTTTGGATCCTACAGACATTGAAAAGGATATTATGAACAACTTTATGTCAAAAGATTGACCATTAAATAAAATAAACTCCTTTAACAATACAACTTGTGAAAAAAATATCACAAGAATGGAAAATCTAAATAGTCCATTATCTGTTAAAGAAATTGAATCCATAATTTAGAATCTTCCCACAAAGAAAACTCTAGCTTCATTGATGAATTTGGCCAAATATTTAATTGAAAAACTGAGCAATTTTATACACTCTTTGAGAAAATGGAAAATGAGAGATATTTTTCCCAACTCGATTTATCGATCTTCATACCAAACTCTGATAAGGGATTAATCTTTGCCCCTGAGACCGAAGCCCAAGCTCTCTGGGTCCTTCTGCCTTCTGGGATTCACCCTGCAGGTCACCCAGCTGAGGGGCAAGAGAAAGGTGGTAAGCAGAGGGAGAGGCCTGGAAGGTAAAGCACAGTCCGCAGAAGGAGCACAGCTTCCCTGAGAAGCCCTGGTTCTGTGGTTGTGGAGAGGGTGAGGTGGTCAAATGGCTGTATTCACTGAGATCTGCATGCAGCCAGCCAAGTCCAGTGAGAAGGACCCGGAGAAGGAACACAGTCCACGCCCAGATCCTTTCCTGAGTGAGAGCAGTTGATGTAGAACCCCAGCATCTGGGGCCCCAGGCAGTAAATCCGAGTGGGTGGTAGAAAGAGCTGTGGAGAAGAGCTCAGGGAGTCAGTGGGAGTTGAGACTGACTATCTGCAGTCAAGGGCCCTGAAATGACAAAACTGCGCCTCAGGGGTGGAGGAAGAAATAAAAACAGACGCTCCTGCAAATTGGTCCATCTTGGTTTATTGCTTCCTTCAGCTGTGACCAGGGGAGAAAAGGCTGCATTTTCATTTCTCAATGAGATCGCCAGTAATATCCATTGCCTTCTGAAGGAATTATTAGTTACTGTGGAAGAGAACAAAGACACATGTGCTTAGGTACTTAGGTATAATAAATAAATTACCTTCCACTGCAAAACATACAGTTGGCATACTGCCAAGTGAAAAATTCATATGGAAAGAAAAGAATTCTAGGAAGAATTTTTACAATTTTGCTTGTGAAATTATTTAGCTGTGAGTAACTTATTTACTAGCAATTGTGATTTCTGGGAAACCATTGTATTTAATCAGAAGTACTTGCAAATGAGAAAATCTAATATGTTTTCCACATGCAATGAAATGTTCTTGAATGTAACAAGTCAAATCTTTGCATGTTTTTAGAAACTTAAATACATATCAATTTTACTTTTTCCATATCTTGGAGCCAGTCATTTTAAAATTTTTTCATATGGTAAACAGTGTTTTGGTTTGGGCACTTGGAAACTCATAGGCCTTAAGCATTTTGCCTACAGTGCCTACTGGATAAAGTGGCTTGATTATGAATTCATTTAAAAGACTAATTTACATATCATATATCTTATTAGAGTCAACGCTAATTCCATTCTGTCCACAAGAGCAAGTTCCCAACAAACTTAAGAGAATTTTACTAAACTGAGGAAAAAAGACTAAAGTCTTTAAAAAATGATTTAAATACTCATTAATAACAAGATTAGTAAAGATTAAAACATTATTTTTGGTGCAGTACTTTATGAATTCATCTAACCAATAAATATTTAGGAATTAGTTGTGGATTATAAATTTCATTTTAATTTAAAGCAAGTTATTTTAAGAGATATTTCCTAATGTACTTGCCTACTGTTAAGTGTTTCACTGCTTTTCTGTGACTTGGAGCTAAATAAATAAGGAAATAATGCTTTTATCACGATACAATACAGTCTGACAAAGATATATTTTTATGGCAGTTTCTTCTTCTTTCCCTTCAAAATTGTGGTAAAAAAGAAATATCTGCCACATTTCTATTTTTATACTCATTACCAGAAGTCAAAATCAAGTTCTTCAGTCTCTTTTCCATTTTTATATCCATAGATTTCTTATTTCTGATCCCCCAACCAAAAGAATGAAAAAGAATACATTGAAGACAAATTAATTGAGTTTAATTGACAAAGAAGATAATATAGGTAGTAAGATTAGGGAGAGAATTCAGTGATAAGAGTGGCATAATTTTACTCCTCCTATCCTTTCCCTACCTCTGCTATTTTATATCTTCAAAATTTATACTAGATTTTTCCTACTATTCTGACCACGAAACTCCCCTATTTAATATAGTTAGTTCTCCCCAAACCAATAAAGGGATTTGTATATATAGATTTGTGAGTCTACTGGATACATAACCCATCGTATTTCTGGCTTTAAAAAAATTTTTTGTCGTGGTAGTGTTTACCCAAGGAGTTGGTTCTACCAACATCTCCCACTGGCTTTCAAAATGTTTAAAACAGGGAAAAAAGGAAAATATAATGGGTGCTATAACAGTAAAGCAGAGCAACTACGTCTGCCTAGCTTATTAAATTTAAAAGAAATAATAATCCAAGAATGCTTTTTTTTGGTATATGCTAAACACAAGCTAGACTTATGGGTTAACACTCCAGATTACACTCTTCAAATGTAATATATATTGTCCTATGGATGATGACTATCCCTCAATCTTGAATACCACTTCTAGAAGAGGATGACTGTGCAAATGACATACTCTATAATGAGAGATAATGTGAGGGGACAACTGGAGTAGTTATAACGTCATTTATGTGTGTATATGAAGTTCAAGATGTATGTGATGTTCATTCACTAAGCAAGTATTTATTGAGCATTTACTCTGCTAGGTGCTAACTACAAATTAGTTCGCAAAATACACACGGTCATTATCCTCAAGCAATTTCAGGGTGTATCAGCAAAGTAATGCTTTATTTAGGTAAGCAGAAGTTTGGAAGTATTAGAGTGTTTGAGCACTATATCACAAATCCCTTGGTAATGGTGACAGAGTGGAGGCAATAAAGAAAATCAGCTTTTTTCTTCATACTTTGGAGAAAATAATATCTATAAAAAGGTAATAATGTTAGTAAACATACAAAAACAACAGAATAAAGGATAGAGAAATGCCAATAGCTTCCCAAATGGTGGGGGTGACTTCATCAGGAACGACAGAAGCTATATAATGTGGTGGGGTGTAGCCTGAAAACTTAACCTGTGGGTATGAAGGATATTCTGGAATATCAGTGGATTGAAAGTAACTAAAAGAAGACACTTTAAGGAAAAACGCCAGGCAGGACAAGAAAACCAAAACTCTACAAGGGAGAAAAGAAGATTAGCAAATCAGTATGTATTAGATGACTTCAGAAGGATCACAAGGCCACATGGGAAACTGAAAACTCAGAGAACCCTTATTAACACAATTGAGGGCTGTTGGACTGAGGTGGGCAATGTGGAAAACATAGAATTTTAGTGTGTTTATGATAACTGTCTCTTAGGTAAACTCCTCCTGATTGGGGTAATAATTCACTCAATTGTTCATATTGAGTTTGTGGGTATAAATGTAATCTAAACAAAAAAGTAATATTTCCCTTTGTATTTCATCATAAAACATGCAAAAATGCTCTATGAGTTAGTTTCACAAAATAATTATAAATATCTTGTCTCTCATTAGACAACTAGTTTTTCCCTGTGTCTCAAAAGAGTATGCAATCAATAAAAATTTAATAAACTGAAGAAAATTAATACTCATTCCCAGAATGGAAAATTTTAATACGTTGTTTTTAGTGTTGGACTTTATCAATTGTGGCTGCTCAAAAAATATTAAACAATCTTTTGTTCATTCTTATTTTCAACATATACTTACTTACAAGAAACATGTCTTATGTCGCTTATGTGCTGGTATTTGTTTGGTCACTACTTTCTGAACTCGATCTAAATAAAAATAAAAATGTCCAAAAGTTAATACTAAGAAACCTAAAGCCTACTTTAAGAATGAAGATCAAGCCATTTCATACCAAAACTAACTCTTTTAACACCTGGGGCAGGAAAATAAGTAGCAATCTTATTTACCCAACACCAAGTGCAACACATAGTGCAAAATTTAAATCCTCCAGTGGGGAAACGTATCAAGACAGCAGAGATGCATTTTTTTCTTTATCACCTCTAAGCACAGTATATAAGTTTGATTCTGAATGCCTAAATTTGGCCTTCCAGTTACAAGTTAGCTTTTTATTTGTTAACAAGTAAATTGCTAAATTTTGCAAATTAACATTCACATTTACTTCTGGGCAAACTAGCAGACTTAACTGACAGAATAAGTTCCCCTTTCTATTCCACAAGGAAAGTTTCCCATTTCTACTCTGCAGAAAAGCTGAAGATAATAGCGCAAAAATTTAATACCAAACTGAGATTGACAGCCAGAAAAGGCTCTTTGTCTGTCAGTAAAAAATGAAGACACTAGAAATTCAGAGAGAAAACAGAAGCAAAAGCTGAATGACTACAAGGGACTCTGAATTACTTGTACCCTAAGGGATATGATTTTAATAACCCTAGCTTGGTAGGAGTTTAGGGTACAGATATTTAGATGTTAGAAAGCTAGAGTGAAGCCCAAGCCTGGTAGTCTTGAATGGAGTTAACAAAAGGTATGGCCACTGGGAATGCAATAGGCAAATTTTCTCAGCCATGTGGATGGAAAAGGAACACCTAGAGATGCAGGACCCCAGACCTCCACCATCTATAGAGGCAGGACCACAATTCCTCAATTTCATTACCCACAAATTTGAACTAGCAAGCATAGAAAATATTAAAACATTCATGCCCCAAGACAGGGAAAGCTGAAACATTTCCCTCTTCCTAACGTATGCCTCTACAACTCGGGGTGTGCAGAGTTCCCATGAGAACAATCATTGCCCCTGAGGATGAGCTTACAAGTCTAAATTACAAACAACTGTGTGTTAAGTGCCCACAGGCACAGCACAGCAGAACAAAAAATTCACATATTGAGATCGATGGATAATATAAAAAACCTTTAATAGAAACATTTAGGATCTCCACAGAGATTCAGGCGGAAGTCAGGCAAGAAAAGGATAGCTGTTAAGAGAATGGGTGATTTGGAAACTAATATGAGGGAATCAGTGCCAGAGAGAGACATGAAAAAGCACAGCATATGAACAGCCCGGTTAACAACTATGGAGGATAAAGTGAGAAGACTCTCCCAAATATAGTCATTTCAGAAGCAGAAAAGATAAAGAATGGAAAAGAGGCGATAATTAAAGAAATAATGACTGATTGTTTTCCCAGAATTAATTACCTGAATGCTGGTATCTAAATACTATATGGAATCCAGAGCAGCGTAAATAAAAACAAATTCTATCAGAACATATCATAATAAAATAACAAAACATTCAGGACAAAGAGGAAATCTTAGAAGTCACTTAGAGTAAACACATTAATTGAAAGGGAATAAATAAGTGAATCAGACTGTCAGCTGAGGTCTCATCAATGCCAGTCAGTGTCACATTACAGCAACACAATACTTTAAAAGAGCTGTGGAAAGTGACTCCCAACCACAAGTCTGTAACCATCTAAGTTGCCTTTCAAAGATGAGTGTGAAAAAGACATGTTCAGACATTTAACATCAAATGCTTATAATCACAGAAACTAAAACTAAAAGGGGTGCACTTCAGGAAAAAGGAAATTGGAATCAAAATGAAAAAAAAAAACGGACTCAAGAATCAATAGTGGGAGTTCCCTGGCAGTCCAGTGGTTGGGACTCAGTGTTTTCACTGCTGTGGCCCAGGTTCAGTCCCTGGATGGGGATCTAAGATCCCACAAGCCATGCAGTGCAGCCAAAAATCTAAAATAAATAAATAAAATAAAATCCAGGGTTAAATACCATTTAAAAAAAAGAATGAATGGTGACCAAAGCAATTGGTAAATATGTTGTTAAACCCTAGTAAGTATTCATTTAATATAAAATGATAATAATAATAATAATAACTGACAAATGGAGGGGGAGTTGTGTAGGTGATCTAATACCCTTCTGTTGTTTAGAAGAAGACTGAAAATATTGAATTTTAGATATTTAAAAAATTAATTAGACCTAAAGTGGTACTAATATAACATATACTGGGATTCATCCCACCTCCCTGCCTTCTTTGACCTCAACAGTCTTTCCCACTGACTTTCTACCAGAAAAAGATTATTCCAAAAATAAATGACCTGAAAACTACAGTGGATGTTATGTTAGTAAAACATAGCAGTAGAGTCAAGTGACATTCTTTAAATATAAATGAATAAAATTATCCTAAAAATGTTTCCCTGGTATATACCAAGCCTGAAGGCTAGACCAGTGGATTAACATTCCAAATTATACTACTCTAGTTGAAATGTGCATTTACCTATGGGTAATTCTATCATCCCTTACCCAGTGTAGGTGAATTAATATCCTAGGAGAGATGAATTATGTTGACAAGGTTTCAGGATGAGAGATAATATAATAAGAGAGGGAGAAAAGGGGGCAGTTATAATATTATAGATACATAGATTGTGTGTGTGTGTGTGTGTGTGTATTTGTCTATGTACCTTTGTGTTTGTGGATTTTTTTTTTTGGTCTGGTTGCCTGTGTGTGGAAAAGATTAAGTAATCATGCATTCATTCAACAAATATTTATTGAGCACTTACCATAAACCAAGGACTCTGCTACATGCTGGCTATACAGTGCTATCCTCTACGATAACAGAGTTTAATAAGACATACATCCAAGGTGAGGAAAAAGTAACTGTGTTTGAGGACCATAAGATAACTCCCTGATACTGAGAGGACATAATAATGAAAATCAATTTTTTTAGTTTGGTGAGAGTAACTCATGACTCCATAAGTGTCACTAAAAGGAGAAGATCATAATGTTAAAAGAGAGATAAAGGACAAGAAAAGCAGGCATTGTAATAGAAGAGGAAGACCTCTTCTGGAATAAAAGAAATTAAACCACCCTGTTGTGCAGCCTAGACAGCTTACTCTGTAGATTTGGGTGTGTCTGCTAAGTGTACTTTGGAGGGACCTAGGTAGAATAACACCATCCAAAATCATTGGATATAGAAAACTAAACAATTATTGTATTATTATACAGACACATCCACCTTTCAGGAAATGGAAGGAGACCTAATTAAAACTACTTTGTAATCCTGAAAGGCTATGGAACACACAGAATTGTTATTCCTGTACAATCTTTTTCTTCAGCAAATTTTTCCTACGTGACCAGGGTAAGCCCTCATTCAGTTGTTCATGAGCATACATATTGGATTTCTAGAGTCTCCAATTAAAGAAGTAAACTTCCCCATTTATGAGTTAGCACCATAAACATTTCACCAATCATTTATTCCTTTGTTTCTCCAGAATAAACTCCCAACATACATTAACAAACTGAAGAAAAGAAGACACTGATTTATTTAGACAAATACTCACTACTTAACTAAGTTGGCAAATACTAAGAGGAATTTTTTTGTGTGTAGTACCTTATCAATTGTTGCTGCTCAATTAATACTTAGCAATTACTTGTTGATTATCAATTTGTTCATCTTATTTTTTAACACATACTTATTTTAAGAAATCTTTTCTAATTTACTTACCTGACAGTATCTTTTTGGCTACTACTTTCTGTTGTGGACCTAAAATGCAAGTGAAAATAATGCTTCTAAGTTAACACTTTAAAAAAAGTGTGCCTCCATAACAAATAAACGTCAGACCATTTTGTAACCTGTATTAATGCTTTTATACCACTAATCACCACTAATGCATCATTTCAAAAGATTACTAAGTTACAGTATGCAAATAAGTAACATTTTTATTTACCAGTATACCATGTCCATAGAGAACATAAATGTCAAGTTCTCAAACTAGGAGAAGGAAAACAGATTTCTCACTTCCCAGCTCAATATATGCTTAATTTTGAATTCCTGATTCTGGTCTTTAGGTTCTAACCTAATGTTTTATCCACTAGTAAACAAATTACTGCAGACTGGGCTGACAGGGTAATTTCCATCTCCTATCTGACACACAGAAAAATAGTGAAAAAAATAACACAAAATGCTAATGAAAAGTTAAGGGAAGGAAGCAACATTTCTAATGATAGTCTGAAAAAAAAAGAGGATATAGAAAGCACGAAAGGTAAATAGGAACTAAAGCTGAATGACCCTAGAGGTCGGGGTATCAGTTAGGGAGTGGAGCCCACCTGGAAAACTGGAGCTGACCACCTCCTCTAACCTTGGAAGCCATGAAAGGCCATACCACCCACTAAGTGGGGATAGTATTATCATGAGTCTTAGAGATGCTGCAGGGAGATTGCTTCAGAAGTATAGATGGAAACGGATCATCTAGAGACACAGGAAACTTAGGTGCTTAAAATGCTTTAGGGATATGGATGGGAAAAAAACATCAAATACAGAAAGAGGAATCTTAAGCCTTTACTGTACAGGTTCAGGATATTAATTCATGTTTCCTATGAATTCTAGATCTCCATGTGTAACAAACACCTCAAAAGTTTATGACTGGGAGGGGGAGTCTGGGGGAGAATGGATACATGTATATGTATGGCTGAGTCGCTTTGCTGTGCACCTGATACTATCACAACATTGTGAATTGGCTATACTCCAATATAAAATTAAAAGCTTTTGTAAAAAGTTTATGATTTAGGAGGATAAAACAAAATAATCTTGACAAGGAGGATTCTACAAAGCAGGATATACAGAATTCTCTTGAGACAATCATTGCTGCTTAAGATGGCCTTACAATCAAATAAAAAAGCCAGTAAGAGGTAATGTCCACCTCTTACGGAGTAAACTAATGACTTCATACACTAACAATTATAGGTAACAGGAAAAATTTCAAAAAAAAGAATGTTTAGGATTTCCAGAGATCAATAAAAGAACAGAATTCATTAAACAAGTAATGACAGAATGAGACCGGCCAAGATGGCAGAATATTGAGCTCACCTTCTCTCACACCAAAATCACAACTACTTGCAGAACAACCATAGATGAAAAAGACCAGAAGCTACATGAAAAGATCTACAACTAAAGATATAAAGAAGGAACCACACGAAATGGGTAGGAGTGGCAGAGTCAAGACCCACACGTCCTGGATGGGTGATCCACAATAGGAAAATAATTACAATTGAAGAGGTCCTCCCCGAGGTGTGAGGTGCCCCACATCAGGATGCCCAGCCCAGGAGTCCTGTGCTGGGAAGATGAGTCCCCAGAACATTTGCTGAAGGCTAATGGGGCTGTCTTTCGGGAGACCAGAGAGCTGTGGAAAACAGACTCCATTCTTAAAGGGCACACACAGAATCTCACACACTCCAGGACAGAAGCACGCAGGGCAGAAGCGGTGAGTTGAATGGAGCCTGGGTCAGACCCACCCGCTGATCTTGGAGAGTCTCCCGGAGAAGCAGGAGGCAACCAGAGTTCACCCGGGTGACACAGGCAGTGACGGCAGCCATTTTGGGGAGCTCGTTCTACCTCGTGGACTCCAGGACTGGCAAGTAGCCTTCTGGAATCCTCTTTCTAGCCTATTAGCCCCAGGACTAGTCCCATGCCCACCCAACATCCTACAGGCACCAGTACTGGGACAGCTCAGGGCAAGGAAATAATTGGGCAGGGACACAGCCTCACCCACCAGCAGACAGGCTGGCTTAAGACCCCCCGAGCCCACGGCCGCCCCTGGTTATGGCCCTGCCTACCAGAGCGTGCAGGGCCAGGCCCAAAACAGCAGTGCACAGGCACTAGACCCAGGACCCCCACGGTTCTGCAGCCAGAGACCCTGGGACCCAGCTCGACTCCTAAGTAGGTGGGCACCAGCCCCAGAATCCATAATCCCACCTACTAGAGAGCCTGCTCTAGACTCAGGACCAGGCTCACCCACGGCAGGTGGACACCAGGCCCAGGACAAGTGCAGCCCCATAGCCTGTGCCCCCCCCCACTAGAAGGCCGATTCAAGCTTCTGGACACACTGGGCCCTGCAGCCAGCTGTGTCAGGATCTAGCCCCACCCACCAGTGGTCTGACACCAGCTCTGGGACCCCTGGGCACTGCGGGCAGACCCCAGGATTAGCTTTGTCAGTGGGCCAACACTAGCCCCAGGAACCGGTTTCACTCACGGGGGGATTAGCAACACCTCCAGGATCTCCTAGACCCCAGCTCCACCCACCAGTGAGCCAGAACTAGCCTCGGACCCCTGCAGGGTTTCACATCCAGCTGTCTTGCGACCCAGCCCTGCCAACCAACAGACCACAGCTTCCACACAAGGCAAGGCCTGGCAACTAACCAGACCAGGGACCAGCCAAGCCTATAAAACCACTTGCTGTAGCCAGCCTGCCACAACAGAAGGACCCACACAGCCCACATAGGGAGCACCCCTAGAGCATATAGCTCTGGTAATGAACAGGGAGTGTGCTGCTGGGATACATAGGACATCTCCTACAAAAGGTCACTTCTTCAAGACTGGGAAACATAATCAACATACCAGATACATGGAAATCAAAATAGCAAGTTAGGTGAAATGAGACAACAGAGGAGCAAGTTCCAAACAAAGGACAAAGATAAAACTCGTAAGAACTAAGTGAAATGGATACAGGCAATCTACCCAGGAAAGAATTTAAGGTAATGATCAAAAAGAGGATCAAAGAACTCAGGAGAAGAATGGATGAACAGAGTAAGAAGTTAGAAGTTTTTAACAAAGAGTCTGGAAAATATAAAGAACAACCAAACAGAGATGAAGAATATAACTGAAATGAAAAATACACTAGAAGGAATCAATAGTAGACTAAATGATACAGAGGAATAGATCAGTGAACTGGAAGAAAGAGTAGTGGAAATCACTGATGCTGAACATAAAAAAAAAAAGAAATGAGAACAGTTTAAGAGACCTTCAGGACAACATCAAGCATATTGACATTCACATGATAGAAGTCCCAGAAGGAGAAGACAGAGAGAAAGGAGCAGAGAACATATTTGAAGACACAGTAGCTGAAAACTTCCCTAATCTGGGAAAGGAAGTAGACATCCAGGTACAGGAATTACAGACTGGGTGCTTAAACAGCAGACATGTTTCTTAAAATTCTGGAGGCTGGGAAGTCCAAGAACAAGGTGTCAGCTCATTTGGTTCCTGGCGAGAACCTATTTCCTGGCTTGCAGGTGGCTGCTTTCTTGCTGTGTCTTCACATGGTGCAGAGAGAAAAGGAGCTCTGGTCTCTCTTCCTTGTCTTATAAGAACACTAATCCTGTCATGGGGACCCCACTTTCATGACCTCATCTAAACCTAATTTCAGCCCAAATGGCCCAACTCCTAATACCATCAGATTGGGGGATAGGGTTTTAACATGTAAATTTGGGAAGGGAGACATTCACTCCATAAGACTACTTAAAAAATCATTCCAAAACTTAGTACCTCAAAACATTTATTATTAACTCTCTTGGTTCAGTGAGTTGTCTGGGATCAGCTGAGTAGTTCTCATTTGGTGTCTCTCATGCAGTTGTAGTCATGTGTCAGATGGATATCTAAGATAGGTGGATGTTCACATGCTGTCAACTAATGACAACTATCAGCTGGGAGCTCAGTTGGAGCTGTCACCCAAAGTGCCTTCATGTAGCTTCTCCATGTACTGGAGCATCTTGCAGCATGGCAGCTGGGTTCCAAGACAGAGGAATGCAACAGCAAGCATTCCAAAAGGCCCAGGTGACAGTTACGTGACCTCTATATTAGATATACATTGGTGATTACATACAGAATCATAAAGAGATTCAACTACTTCTTTTGGTAAGAATATTTCTTAGGTGGTATTGTGCACTTCCAGTGGAAGGGACGTAATACCTGGTTGTTTGTCTTTTTATGATAGCATCCATTGATGATCAAACATCTAGATAAAGTAATTCATCAGGAGTTTAAACTTGCATTTTTCAAAGATCATTGTGGCTAGACTACAAGTTGTCTTAAAAAGAAATCAATGTCACAGTTATGTGCAGCTTTATGAGAATGGCAATCAAAACCAAGTCATGGGCCTCCCTGGTGGCGCAAGTGGTTGAGAGTCCGCCTGCCGATGCAGGGGATGCGGGTTCATGCCCCGGTCTGGGAGGATCCCATATGCCGCGGAGCGGCTGGGCCCGTGAGCCATGGCCGCTGAGCCTGCGCGTCCGGAGCCTGTGCTCCGCAGCGGGGGAGGCCACAGCAGTGAGAGGCCCGCATACCGCAAAAAAAAAAAAAAAAAAAAACAAGTCATAATGATATAAAGATTTATTGGGTATCTCATCCTGGTTTGGTCATTTTAACAGTCTAAAAATAAGTAAGTTCAAAGGGAAGAAAAAAAGGAATAAGTTGTTTTGGCATATTGTTTCCCTGATGCTGTTCAATTACATCAAAAAGAACCTCATTAAAAATATTGTTTTGAAATAAAACATCAGTCCTTAAAGGTTAACAAAAAATTCATTAACCCCACAACCAGGATAAATAACTGTAGTCTTAATCACTGGGTTGCAAGTGCTTGCTTTTTCTTTACTTTCTCCTTTTAAAAAATTTTTTTATATTAATTAATTAATTGTTTTGGCTGCGTTGGGTCTGTTGCTGTGCACAGGTTTTCTCTAGTTGTGGCGAGTGGGGGCTACTGTTCGTTGTGGTGCATGGGCTTCTCGTTGCTGTGGCTTCTCTTGTTGTGGAGCATGGGTTCTAGGTGCATGGGCTTCAGTAGTTGTGGCTCACGAGCTCTACAGTGCAGGCTCAGTAGTTGTGGCGCACGGGCTTCAGTAGTTGTGGCTTGCGAGCTCTAGAGCGCAGGCTTAGTAGTTGTGGTGCATGGGCTTAGTTGCTCCGTGGCATGTGGGATCTTCCTGGACCAGGGCTCGAATCCGTGTCCCCTGCATTGGCAGGTGGATTCTTAACCACTGCACCACCAGGGAAGCCCTAAAATGTTTTTTAAATTTAGGTATAGTTGATATACAATATTTTATAAGTTACAGGTGTACAGTATAGTGATTCATAATTTTTAAAGGTTATACTCTATTTATAGTTATTATAAAATATTGGATTTTCCCCCTGTATTGTACAATATGTCCTAATAGGTGACTATAAGGAAACAGAAATACAAATCCAGGAATCAGAGTGTCCCCAAAGGGATCAACCCAAAGAGGAACACAAGACACATTATAATTAAAATAGCAAAAATTAAAGATAAAGAGAGAGTATAAAAAGCAGCATGGGAAAAGCAACAAGTTACATGCAAGGGAACTCCCTTGTATGTACATACATATTAATAAGTATATATTTATTAATAAGTATGCACATATTAATAATTACTTAAATGAAAATGGACTAAATGTTCCAACCAAAATACATAGAGTGGCTGAATGGATACAAAAATAAACCCGTATATATGCTGCCTACAAGAGACTCATTCAGTGCTAAAGAAACACACAGACTGGAAGTGAGGGGATGGAAAAGGTATTCCATGTAAAAGAAAATTAAAAGTTTGAGTAGCATTACTTATATTAGATAAAATAGACTTAAAGCAAAGACTGTTAGAAGAGACAAAGAAAAATATGATATAACAATCAAGGGTTCAATCCAAGAAGATACAACAATTGTAAATATATATGCACCCAACATAGGAGCACTCAAATAATTGAAGTAAATTTCAACAAAAATAAATGGAGAAATCGAGAGTTACACAATAATAGTAGGGAATTTTAACACCCAACTTAGATCAACAAACAGATCATCTAGACAGAAAATCAATAAGCAAATATTAAATGACATATTACAACAGATCGACTTAATAGATATATATAGAACATTCCATCCAAAAGCTGAAGAATACACATTCTTTTCAGGTGCGCAAGGAAAATTCTCCAGGACAGAGTTCATGCTAAGCCACAAAACAAGCCTCGATAAATTTAAGAAACATTGAAATTATATCAAACATCTTTTCGGACCACAACACTATGAGACTAGAAATCAACTATAAGAAAAAAAAAACTGCGGAAAACACAAACGTGTGGAGGCTAAACAATATTCTACTAAATATCCAATGGATCACTGAAGAAATAAAAGAGAAGATTAAAAAAATACCTGGAAACAAATGAAAATGAAAACACAACCATCCAAAATCTATGGGAAGCAACAAAAGCAGTTCTAAGAAGGAAGTTTATAGTTATACAGGCTTACCTAGGGAAACAAGAAAAATCTCAAATAAACAACCTAAACTTATACTTAAAGGAACTAGAAAAAGAAGAACAAACAAAACCCCAAATAGTAGAATGAAAGGAACCATAAAGATCAGAGTAGAAATATATGAAATAGAGATAGAAAAAAAATAGAAAAGATCAATGAAACTAAGAGCTGGTTCTTTGAAAATATACACCAAATTGATAAAAACTTTAGCCAGACTCATCAAGAAAAAAAGAGAATCCAAATAAATAAAATCAGAAATAAAAGTTACAACTGACATCACAGAAATACAAGGATCATAAGAGACTACTAAGAACAACTATATGTCAATAAAATCAACAACCTAGAAGAAATGGACAAACTCCTAGAAATGTACAATATCCCAAGACTGAACCAGGAAGAAATAGAAAATGTGAACGGATCAATAATCAGTAATGAAATTGAAACTGTGATTTTAAAACTCCCAGCAAACAAAAGTCCAGGACCAGACGGTTTTACAGGTGAATTGGACCAAACATTTAGAGAAAAGTTAACACCCATTCTTCTCAAACTATTTCAAAAAATTGCAGAGTAAGGAATGTTTCCAAACTCATTCTACAAGGCCAGCATCCTCATGATATCAAAACCAGTAAAAAGAAAGGAAGGAAGGAAGGAAGGAAGGAAGGAAGGAAGGAAGGAAGGAAGGAAGGAAGGAAGGAAAGAAGGAAGGAAGGAAGAGAGAGAGAGAAAGAAAGAAAGAAAGAAAGAAAGAAAGAAAGAGAGAGAAAGAAAAAAAGAAAGAAAGAAAGAAAGAAAAGAAAAGAAAAGAAAAGAAAAGAAAGAAAGAAAGGAAGGAAGGAAGGAAGGAAGGAAGGAAGGAAGAAGAAAACTACAGGCCAATATCACTGATGAACACAGATGCAAAAATCCCAGACAAAATATTAGCAAACAAAATCCAACAATACATTAAAAGGATGATACACCATGATCAAGGGGCATTTATCCCAGGGATGCAAGGATGGTTCATTATCCATAATTCAATCAATGTGATATGCTACATGAACAAATTGAAGAATAAAAATCATATAATCATATCAATAGTGCAGAAAAAGATTCTGGGTACAAAATTCAACTTTCATTTCTGATAAAAACTCTCCAGAAAGTGGGCATAGGGGGAACACACCTCAACATAATAAAGGCCACATGTGATAAGCTCACAGCTAACATCATACTCAATGGTGAAAAGCTGAAAGTATTTCCTTTAAGAAAAGGAAGAAGACAAAGATGCCCACTGTCACCACTTTTGTGACAGAATTCCTAGCCATAGCAATCAGACAAGAAAAAGAAATAAAAGGAATCAAGTTGGAAAGGAAGAAGTAAAACTGTCACATTTTTGCAGATGAAATGATACTATACATAGACAATTCTCATCAGTGAATTCAGTAAAGTTGCAGGATACAAAATTAATATACAGAAATCTGTTGCATTTCTATACACTAGCAACAAACTATCATAAAGAGAAATTAAGGAAACAATCCCATTTACCATTCCATCAAAAAGAAGAAAATACCTAGGAAGAAACCTACCTAAGGAGGCAAAAGACCTGTACTCAGAAAACTATGGCACTAATAAAGAAATTGACAATGACACAACAGATGGAAAGATATACTATGTTCTTGGATTGGAAGAATTAATATTGTTAAAATGATCCTATTACCCAAGGCAATGTACAGATTCAATGCAATGCCTATCAAAATACCAATGGCATTTTTCACAGAACTAGAACAAATAATTCTAGAATTTGTATGGAAACACAAAAGACCACTGATAGCCAATACAATCTTGAGAAGGAAGGACAGAGCTGGAGGTATCACACTCCCTGATTTCAGACTATATTACAAAGCTACAGTAATCAAAATAGTTTGGTACTGGCAGAAAAACAGACATGTGGATCATTGGAACAGAATAGAGAGCTCAGAAATAAACCCACACACTTATGGTCAATTAATCTACAAAAAAGGAGGCAAGAAAATACAGTGGAGAAAAGACAGTCTTGTCAGTAAGTGGTGCTGGGAAAACTGTACATCTGTATCTAAAAGAATGAGATAGAACATTTTATTACACCATATACAAAAATAAACTCAAAATGAATTAAAACCAGAAACCATAAAACTCCTAGAAGAGAATGTAGACAGAACACTCTCTGACATAAATTGTAGCAATAGCTTTTTGGATCTGTCTCCTAAGGCAAAGGAAACAAAAGCAAAACTAAACAAATGGGACCTAAGTAAACTTAAAAGGTTTTCCAGAGCAAAGAAAACCAATGAGAAAACAAAAAGACAACCTACTGAATGGGAGAAAACATTTGCAAGTAATATGACTGTAAAGGAGTTAATATACAAAATATATAGTGCATCCAACTCAAAATCAAAAAATCAAACAACTGATTAAAAAAATGTGCAGAAGACTTGAATGGACATTTTTCCACAGAAGATATACATAGGCTAACAGACACATGGAAAGATGCTAAACATCACTAATCATGAGAGAAATACAAATCAAAACTGCAACAAGCTATCATCTCACATCTGTGAGAATGGCTATCATCAAAAAGACCACAAAGGGGCTTCCCTGGTGGCGCAGTGGTTGAGAGTCTGCCTGCTAATGCAGGGGACACGGGTTCGAGCCTGGTCTGGGAGGATTCCACATGCTGTGGAGCAACTGGGTCCATGAGCCACAACTACTGAGCCTGCGCATCTGGAGCCTGTGCTCCACAACAAGAAAGGCCGCGATAGTGAGAGGCCCACACACCGCTATGAAGAGTGGCCCCTGCTTGCCACAACTAGAGAAGGCCCTCACACAGAAACGAAGACCCAACACAGCAAAAATAAATTAATTAATTAATAAACTCCTACCCTCAACATCTTAAAAAAAAAAGACCACAAATAACAAATGTTAGTGAGGATGTGAAGTAAAGGGAACCCTCATACACTGTTGGTGGGAATGTAAGTTGGTGCAAACACTGTGGAAAACAGTATGAGGTTCATCAAAAAACTAAAAATAGAACTACCACATGATCTAGTAATTCCACTCCTGAGTATATATTGAAGAAATGAAAATACTACTTCGAAAAGATACACATACCCCAATGCTTGTAGCAGCATTATTTACAATAGCCAAGATATGGAAGCAAACTTGTGTTCATCAACAGATGAATGGATAAAGAGGATGTGGTATATTAACACACAATAGAATATTACTCATCCATTAAAAAGAAAGAAATTTTGCCATTTGTAACAATATGGATGGACTTGGAAGGTATTATGCTTAATGAAATAAGTCAGGGAAAGACAAATACTGCATGTTATCACTTACTTGTGTAATATAAAAAATGAAATGAACTAGTGAATATAACAAAAGTAGAGTCACATATATAGAGAACAAACTAGTGGTTACCAGTGGAGATAGCAAGGGGGTGAGGGACAAGAGAGGGATAGGCAATTAAGAGGTATCAACTACTATGTATAAAATATATAAGCTACATGGGTATATTGTGCAGCACAGGGAATACTGCCAATATTTTAAATAACAATAAATGTAGCATAACCTTTATAAAAATTATTAATCACTATGTTGTATACCTGAAACATATAATTTTGTAAGTCAACTATACCTCAATAAAAAAAGAAATGACAGAACTGAAAAAAAAACAATTGTTGATTTTAAATTGTTTAGGGAAAACACTAAACAGAATATAAAATATACATAAAAGTCCACTTAAGAAACATGGAACAATTTAGACACAGAAAATTTAGAATGAGGGAGAGTCAGTATTTTAAGAGAAAAAGTCTAAAACTTCTCCAAAATTGAAGAAAGGTATGAGTCTTCACACTGAAAGAAAATATTGGGTCCAGCTCATGATTTAAAAAAAAAATCTCTACCAGAATACATTATAACAAAATAACAACTCTAAGGACAAAGAATACATGTACAGGCTATGTTAGGCAGAATTCTAACAATGGCTACATTAGGCAGAATTCTAAGATTCCCATTCCTTGGTTATTCAAACACTTTTCAAAGTACTGCTCTGAAAAGATTTTGCAAATATAATTAAAGCTCCAAATCTGTTGGCCTTAAAATACAAAGATTATTTTGGTGGGCCTGACCCAATCAGGTCAGCTCTTTACAAGTAGAGTTTTCTCCTGCTGGTACAGGAAAGAAATTAAGAGAGAGTCAAAGCCTTAGGAAGACTTATATTGCCCTTGTTTCTTTAAAGGTGAAGGGAGGTACATGAGTAGCAATACAGGTGGCCTCTGGGAGACGGAGGGGCTCCAAGCAGACAGGCAACAAGGAAAGAGATACCTCAGACCTACAGCTGTAAGAAATTGGATTTTTCTTACAACCCAAATGAGCTATGATCCCAGTCTGGCCTTCAGGCCTTCAGGTCAGACTTGTGACAACCCAGCCAAATCCACCTGGATTTCTGACTTACAGAACTTGCACATAGTAAATGAATGTTGTTTAAGTCACTGAGTGTGTGGTAATTTGTTATGCAGCAATAGGAATACAATGACTAGGTAAAATCCTATGAATTAATTAATTAATTATTAATCCTATTAATTAATTAATCCTATTCCTATTAATCATAAAGGAATAAATGAATCAACACACTAACAGAAGATTTATCATCATCAATTGTAAATGCCACACTACACTGATATATCTTCAAATAGCAAAGGCAAAATAACTCTCAGCATACTGAGAGTCCATACTACATAAATTCATACTCAAGAGAGAAAATAAAGATAATTTTAGGTGGGTAAGATAAATAATTTACTACACACAGACTCACTAATGGAAATTCTAAGAGAGGTACTTCACCAAAAGGGAGATTGAACATTAAAAAATGGAATTAAATTCAAAAAATAGTGAGTAAATAAGTTACAAATATGTAGTGAAATCCTAGTATGTTTTGATTAAATATAATAATGATAATGATGACTTATTTGTATCAGGTTAAAATTCAGGAGTAACTGAAAGCCAAATGATAATGCTATGGAAGAGTGAAGAAAAGAGTATAAGGTTTAATGGTCTAAGATCCATAAATTGTTAGAAGAAGATTATAAGTACTTTTATATCTAAAATTGTAACTTTATCTACAGTTAATTTTAATAATTTAATAAGTCATAATATAATAATTAAAGAATTAAAGAATATCACTAAAGAATATAACTAGAACATATAGTGACCAAATTGATAGAAGGAAAGAAAAAACAATGAAAGCACAATCAATATGATGGAATGCATGAAAGTAGAAAGAGAAAATACTGAAAAAGCATGATAAATAGAAAAAAACAAAACAAAATGGTAGAGTTTAGTCTAAACATATCAGCAAACATATTTTAAGTATATGAACATATTCAATTCAACTACTGAGAAACTCTTGAGGTTACATATTTTAAAATTCCATTGGCAGGCTGTTTTCAGGAGACCAAATTAAATAAAAGGTTGAAAGTAAGGGGATGAAAAGTTACATTAGATAATGTAATAGAATAGAATGTTGGTATAGCAATTATAAAACAGTAAGGACTGAATTTATGGTTAAGAAATATTAATGGGGACAATATGCTATTTATTAATGATTGAAAGAAAAGCACAGCTAAGTCAGTGTAATTAGTTCTCATCAACCCATAATTATTATAAAAATTTATACATGAGTTTTGTCATGTACAATCTATCAAATGTCAAGCATCTGCTTGTTTGTTTACCCAACCAGTACATAAATATAACCCAAGTTGGGTAATTTCCAGGCACTATACATCCTTTTTCTTTACTAATTATACATATCCTATCTTTTTTAGAGTCAGCCATTTTATTCCTTGTTTCCTCAGAGTAGACTTCCAATAAGTATTTATTAAATGAATAAAAGACTAATTTACTAGAAACTAAATTACTATATACTAGTAGCCTGGTTTTCAGTGGATTACTTTACCAAACTTAGCTGTTCAAACAGTATCTAGACATTGTGAATTATTAATTCATTCTTAATTTTCAACATGTGTCTTAAGATGCCTTCCAATTTACCTACCTGCTAGCATTTCTGTGAGAGCTGCCTTCTGATCTGGATATTAAAAAAAAAAAAGGAAAATAGTGTCCAAAGTTAGTCCTAAGAGCACTTGCCAACTGCATAAATAAAAGTCAGGCCATTTTATAAGCAGTATTATCTCTTTTACAAGGTAAGTTACCAAAAAAGAAAATAATGTCCAAGGTCACTGAACGAAGATGCAAATAAATAACATTCTTATTTACTTATATACCTCATCCACAAAGAGTGCATTTCAAACATGTACTAAAGGAATTATCAAGAAGGCACAAATTTTCTTTTCTCTTATCACTTCTAAACACAGAATATAGGTTTGACCCTGAATTCCTGATTCTGACCTTTATACCCCAACTTTTAATTCATTGATAAAGAAATGCTACATTTTATAAGTTAAAACCCATACTGACTTCTAGACAATCTGACAGAATGAGCTGGTGGGACAGTTCCCCTTTCCATTCCTCACAGAGGAGTGCTGAAAAAAAATAAGACAAACAGTTAACACATAACTGAGGTTAACAACAAGAAAAGAATTCTCCTGGTGCTAGTAAAAAATGAAGAAACTGAGAGTTCAAAGGGTAAACAGGAGATAAGAGTGAATGATTGCAGGGGTGTCTAAACCAGTGATATGACTTTGGGACTAGAGAATTAATAGCCATTCCTTAGAAGTTATGAGGCCTTTTCATGCAAGGAAACTAAGTGAGCTCCTTAACTGGAGCCATTTAACCTGGAAGCCATGAATGTCCATACCACCCATTACACAAGGATAGTAAAAATTCTGACAAGTGGCCTTTGGAATGCAGCAGGGAAAGGGGGATATGCAACAGGAATAGATGGGGGAAAATGCATCACTGCAGAGTCCCAAGCCTCCAAAAAATGTACTTTCAGGGCCCCAGTCACACTCCTACAAATTCTTGAACACCATGCATAGCAGTTGTTCCAAATATTTTTGCTTTAAAAGAAGCAAAAATGAAACCACCCACATGTGTATGTCTTCAACACAGGGCATGCAGAATTCTCATGGGAAAAGCATAGATACTGAAAGGAAAAGACACTGAAAAGAGGTTTGTGTGATTACAAACCCCTAATAGATAATGTCAACAGCCAGAGCAAAACAATGAGTTCACACACCAAGAAATACAAATGATTAAAAAACTTTAAGAATATTTAGAATCTCCATAGATATTTCCACAAGAATAGAATCCATACGTCTAGAACAGGACAGAGAAGGAAGAATTGGTGAAATGAGAGTGATCTGAGGAAATCAAACAGAACGTGAGATGCAGAGAGAGCTATGAAAGTGCAGTTACAAACCATAAAGACACACTTCCAATTCCGGTCAAGATGGAGTAACAGACTGGATTTACCCTCCTGCCCGAAACAAATGAATATCTGGACAAAATATATTAAATGCTGGTTTTCAGACACTGAATATTAGGCAGGATAGTGATCTATGAGAGAAGGGAATAAAGGTGAGACCTGTGATTGCCCCTTGTTACTGCCTGAGGAGAGTTGCCATCCTGTAGCACAGCAAGGGAAACCCAGGCAAAGCCAGAAGTCTCCCTGAATTGAGGTAATAGGGTCTGGGAATGCCAAGGCAGCTACACTTCTCAGGGCAGAATACCAGAGAAGGAAAGAGGTGCACAGAGAGCTCCTGAGATCTGTAGAGGGTTCTCTTTGAGTGTTCTGAAGAGAACCAATCACTGAATTCAAGTGAAGAAACTCCCTGAGCCAGAGAAAAATTATTAGAAATTACTAAAGGAAGCAATCTCTTGTACTCATATAGGAACAGGAATAGTTTGTGTTCCTACCATCTGAGTTGAAAAATCTCATAATTCACAGTGAGTTTGGTAGAGTTACATGGAAGAGTATTGCCTCCGTAGTGCTAACCATTCTGATCCTACTTAACGAAGCTTAAAAGCAATGGTGTTAGAACAACTGGATATTCTTATGCAGGAAAAGAAAAACACTCAATTCATACCCATACAAAACTTAGTTCAAATTGGATATAAGCCTAAATGCAAAACCTAAAACTATAAAACTTTTAAAAGAAAACATGAGAGAAAATCTTCATGAATTTTGGTTAGGCAAATATTTCCTAGATACAACATCAAAATCATGATCTATAAAAGAAGATATTGATACACTGGATTTCATCAGAATTTAAAACTTTTGCTCTTTAAAAGAGTGAAAAGAAAAGCCTTAGACTAGAAGAATATATTTGCAAATCATATATATATAATAAAGCACTTGTATCCAGCATTTATAATGAACACTCAAAATACAATAAGAAAACGAACAATCCATTTTTTAAATGATCAAAAAGTTTTGACTGACTCAATAATAAAAAGACAACCTAATTTAAAAAATGGGGTCTTTCAGCTGAAACTGTCATCTTCCAGTAATTTTTTTTTTTTTTATTTTTTTTATTTTTTGCGGTACACGGGCCTCTCACTGTTGTGGCCTCTCCCGTTGCGGAGCACAGCCTCCGGACGCGCAGGCTCAGCGTCCATGGCTCACGGGCCCAGCCGCTCCGCAGCACGTGGGATCTTCCCGGACCGGGGCACGAACCCGTGTCCCCTGCATCGGCAGGCGGACTCTCAACCACTGCACCACCAGGGAGGCCCTCTTCCAGTAATTTGTGAAAAGGACCAACACAAAAGAAAAGAGAAGAGGCACCTGCTATACATTCTCTAGACTTTTTAGAAAATATAGGGTTGTTCCTTAGGTCACATACATGGGAATTTACAAAAAAGTGATATTGTAGACAGCAAGGGAATTGGCACTATTTAAAAAAGAAACGTCCCACAAATGTTACAAAAACTGGGAGTCTACAATGTTACCCAGCATGCTGTTGGCATTGTTGAAAACAAACAAATTAAGGGCAAGATTCTTGCCAAGATAATTAATGTACTTATTGAGGATATTAAGCACTCTAAGAATCAAGATAGCTCCCTGAAATGAGTGAAGGAAATATGATCAGAAAAAGAAGGAAGCCAAAGGGAAAGGAACGTGGGTTTGACTGAAGTACCAGCCTGCTCCATCCAGAGAAGCACACTTTGTGAGAACCAGTGAGCTGGAACCCATTCCCTATGAAATCATGCCATAATCGGTGTAAAAATAAATAAATAAAAGACCTCCGGATTGTAATTTTAATTAATTTAAAATGGGTAAAATATTTGAATACACACTTCTCCAAAGAAGTTGTACATCTGACAAATAACCACATGAAACAACTGTCAGCATCCTTAGTCATTAGAGAAATGCAAATTAAAACCATAATGAGATGCCACTGCACACTATCGGAATTGCTAAAATTAAAAAAAAATATGACCATATAAGTGTTGGTGAGAATGTGGAGGAACTAGAACTCTCACATACTAGTGGTTGGAATATAAGATAGAAGAACTGCTTTGCAAAACAGTATAGCTCTTTCTTTACAAGTGAAACATATACCTACCATATTACCCCGTCGTTCCAGTCCTGGGTATTAACTAAGAAAAAGAATGCATATGTTCACATAGAAATTTGTATGTAAATGTTCATAATGGCTTTATTTATAACAGCCCAAAACTGGAACGCATCCAAATAACTATCAACAGATAGAATGGATGAACAAATTATGGTATAATTGTACAACTGAATACTTATCAGCAATAAAAGGAAAAAAAAATGATCACACAAGAACATGGATGGATTGCAAAATAATCATGGTGAGTGAAATAAATCAGACAAAAAGAAGAGTACATACTGTATGATTCCATTTATATAAAATTCTAGAAAATGCAAACTAAGAAAGCAGCAGTATGGGTATAGAGCAGGTGGAAGAGGCAGGAGTGGGGCTTACAAAGGGGCACGAGGAAATTTGGGGGCATGACAGATATCTTCATAACCTTGATCATGGTGACGGTTTCATCAGTGTTACTTTTCAAATTATCAAAACATACAAAATTATACACTTAAAATATATATAATTTACTGTATGTCAAATATACCACAATAGAACTATACATTAGAAAAAGAACAAGCTATTGATACACATAGCATCATGGATGAATGTCAAATGCATTATGCCAAGAGAAAGAAGACAGACTCAAAAGATGACATACTACAGTATACGATTCCATTTATACAAAGTTTTGGAATTGGCAAAACTATAGGCAAAGAAGACATCTGTCAGTGCCAGGAGCTGAAGGTGGAGTGAGAGGGAATTCTGAAGTGATGACATTGTTCTATGTTTTATTGAGGTTGTAGTAAGTGTACGTATTTGTTAAACTCATAGAATTACATAAACTAAAGAGATTAATTTTACTACATGTAAATTGTATCTCAGCTTTTAAAAGCTTCATTCTTAGTGTCAAAAGAAAAGAAGCAAAAGGAGGAGAAGTATAAAGATGAGGAAGAGAACAACCATCACCATCTACCATGGAGGCTGGAATGGAAGGCCCCAAAATATAGGGATTTCAGAAAAATAAAAGGGATAGAATGGGGAAGAGTCAATCATTACAGAGATAATGACTGAGAATCTTCCAGAACTGAAGAAAGACATGATAATTGAAGATTATTGTGAATTCAGAGCTGGAAAAATAAAAACAAACTCATATCAGAACAAGTAATAATTCAGTAACATAATACCTTGGACAAAAGAAAACTTGAGAAGCGAACTTAGAAAACAAGTGCAGCAAGTATAAAGGTAAAAATGAATTAATTAATCTGACAGCAGACATCTCAACAACAGTAAATGCCAGAATTCAATGGCATCATAAAAGGGCTGACAAAAATAACTGTCCACCTAAAATTCTATACCCATATAGAATTTCAAGAGTGAAAGTGAAATAAAACCATTTCCAGGCATATAAGGCAAACAGATGATTACACATAGACCATCACTGTAATAACTACCAAAGCAGGTACTTCTTCAAGATTGAACCTAGAATGAAAAAAGCAGGATTCCAAAAAGAATGGCGATAATTATGGCACTGGAATACAAACCATGTGACAAAATTTCTTAATATATACACACACATATTCAAAAATGACTGTACGTAAACACTGGTGAATATGAATAAGGTTTATAGTTTAACTGATAATATTGTACCAATACTAATTCTCTGGCTGAGAAAATGCACTATGTTAATGTAAGATGTTATTACTAAGAAAACCTAAGTGATGAGTACAATGGAATTCTGTGCTATTTTACAACTTTTTATATTTCTTAAATTATTTCAAAACTAAGTTTAAAAAAAGGGAATCACAGGGCTTCCCTGGTGGCGCAGTGGTTGAGAGTCCGCCTGCCGATGCAGGGGACACGGGTTCGTGCCCTGGTCCGGGAGGATCCCACATGCCGCGGAGCAGCTGGGCCCGTGAGCCATGGCCGCTGGGTCTGCACGTCCGGAGCCTGTGCTCCACAATGGGAGAGGCCACAGCAGTAGGAGGCCCGCGTACCGCAAAAAAAAAAAAAAAAAGAGAATCAAAGAATCTGGGAAATATATCAGGAAATCCTAATAAGTATTAACTAAATATAATAATGATAAGAACACAATAACACAAAACTTATTTGGAGGGAACTGAAAAGCCAAATGACAAACAGATTGAAAAAGATAGGTTAGTGTTAAAGGGCTAAGATCCTTGTGTTATTCAGAAGATTATATACAAAGATTAAATTAAGATATTATACAACATTAGCTACAAATGCTAAAAGTTAACAAAAATCATTAAAACAATAAAAACAGAATATAAAAATGTAAAAAATAGTAGAAGAGAAAAAGAAAAGAAGAAGAAAAAGCACAATCAAGAAAATGGATTTTGAGAAAAGGAAAAAATGCAAAAAAAAAAAAGAAACAAAAAAGAGGATAGTAAGTAGGAAGAAAATAAGATGGTAAATTTCAATGTGAATATATGTCATAATATATTAAGTGTATAAATGTACCAAACTCCACTACTGCATTTCATATAAAGGCTGTTTATAATATACCAACTAAAATCAAAGAAAGGTTGAAAATAAGGGATGAAAAATAATAATAGGTAAGTCTAACTTTCAAAGAGCAAGTTGATATATAGCAATATAAGAATGAGAATAGAATTTAAGATACAGTTATTAATGATAAAAAGAAAATACACCAAGAAGATATAACTATGTTGAACATTATGCATTTAGTCACTGCCTCAGAGTATATAAAGCAGAAGTCTCAACAATCAAAGAGAAAGCCATGACATATTAGAAAACCTTACTTTGCCTCTCATAGAAAATGAATTATCAAGTAGAGAAAAAATTTAAAAACCCAGTAAGTATAAAGATGATTTGAAACAGCACAATTAAAAAGTTTTTTCTAAAAACAAAGAAAAAAACATACTGTATCACATTAATCGAAGTATGCGTATCAAGCATACATTTTTACAAAAAAAAGACTTCCTTTCTGGTTCCAACATTTAAGAGTCTAAATCAGAGATAAAGCTTTCCCAATAAGGTAATAAAACTGGAAAATAACTTTTACAGCAACAAAAATAAATCATATAACTGAAAACCAAAGACCATGATTTGTTCATGATTTAAATAAGAAATCATGCTGGAAGTTTCTAATTTTTTAAACTGAATATCAGCTATATCTTAAAAACTGGAGAATGTAGATGAAATGATATATAAGGGAGAAAGTTTTTACTTTAAAAGCATATTAGGAAAATAAGAAAAATTGAAAATTAATAAACAAAGCATTGGACTCCAGAAAGGTAGAATTAACAAACACATAGCAAAGGTGAAGAGAGTAGCAAAGAGGAACAGAGCATAAGTTAAGGATAATAAACACAAGGAAATATAGGGATCTCAACAGAATGACAAATTATATTTTTAAATTACTAATAAAATAGAAAAATCTCTGAGAAGACTGCTCATAAAAAAGAAAAAGGAAAAACAAACTTAGAATTAGAAGGGTATACATATGTATAAAGTATAAATATTTAAAATTATATATAATTCTAGATATGGCACAGGGATGTAGCCATGTGTAGTAAAAATATGTGATACACACCAGCTTTCAGTGCAGAGGTTGTTCTCCGCAGAAAGGGAGATGGGGATTGCAGCTGTATATACAGCGGTTTATTTCATAAGAGAAACAAAATATTCATGTTTATTTCCAGTGGTGGGCAAACGGTTGTCACCTTCTTCTGTCTTTGTTTTTGAACTATATTTTTAAATAAAAATATTTTATATACTAAATTATAAATTTGCCTTCTGAAGACTTTTCCCAGAGAATACTTTTAAAATTATTTCTTACATGAGGCAGCAATGCAAACTGAAATATTTCATTTGTGATATGGCTCATAAATCTGCATTCCAAATAAATACTTCTGGTACTTCTCCTGTAGGTGACACGGATCACTGGGCATTTGAAAGCAATAGATATGGATACATTTTAGTTCTTCCTCTCTCAATTACCAAGGCGATGACATTGGCAAGTCATTAAAACCACATTCCAAAATTTTTGCATCTTTAAAATAAGGATATTCAAAACTATCTCAAATAATTAAATGAGATACTGATGTAGCATTCAAAATTCCTGTAAAATGTAAAGTATTATGGCTGCTCATAATATTTCCTTATATGTGACTAAATTTAAATGGTGCTAAAGTTTAACTTCAGAACACAAATTCAATTTACTCGCTACTTTGGGGTTCCTCTTTCTTGCTGAGCCACTTTTTCAAAGGCTTCCATGAAACAGCTACTATGGTTGCTACGACGAGAACAGGTAAAGCAATGTAGATACCCAAAAGCAACCACTTCTTCCCAGCCTTCTCAAAACCTCTTTCCTTGATTAAACCTAAAAATAAAAATACATTAAAAAATCAGAGTAAAAAAATTAAGCTGTCTACTTTCACTTTCAAGTTACAGCAAACTAATTACAATGTTCTTAATTTTTATTGTTATTCAAGGAACATGGAAAATAATAGAATCATAATACTTGAGACTATCTCTATAAACTCTCATTCTAAAAGAATAGAAACTAAGTTCCAGAAAGTTCCAATGTATTCTACATTATACAGCAGCTACAGCAAAATCCCACTATAAGTGGGACCCCAAAACTTCAATGATATATAATCTGTTTGTAAGGTTATCCAACAAACTTGCATTGTTACAAGGTGCATTATCACAGAATTCCACTATATCTGTGCATATCCTGTTTTTACTTATTAGACTGTTGGCTCTTTTACATTTAGGGATCTGTTTTTACATACGGAGTCACTGCAGTGCTACTAAAACGTCACTGCCATAAAAAATAGGAGACTTGATTCCTAATCCTAAATCTGCCGCTAGTTAGCACTGGGTATTCTTTAAATTCCATGAGGAGTGGGACTTTGTTTTGTTTACTGTACATGCCTAGTGCCATATGATGAGCACCTAGTATATATTAGGAATTCAATAAATATTTGCTGAATCAATGAATGAATGACAAAAACTAAAGTCATGGTGAACAAACAGAATATTGTTTTAGCCCCTTCTGTCATCTCTTTAGCAGCAATTAATGGATTTTTATCATTTAAACTATAAATGCCAGACTAAAAACTTATTTTCTATTTCCTTTATTTCTTCTATAACAGACACATATTAACAGTGCTGGACACAGGGTGTGTTGCTTATATAGAGCTGAGACCACAGGATCAGGCATAAAAGGGGGAAAATGTTGAAAGACAGTTTAAAGGAGAAAGTCAGACATAAGTAAATAAAAATTTTAAAAGATACCCTCAGCTTCAATCATATTCAAAATTAATATTAGGACAAAAAACAAGATTAAGAAAGCATATTTGGTGTCTATTTCTTGAGGCAGCCTATTTACCTTTTAATTACAAATACTGGTTTCTTTCAAAGTGGCAAAAATCAAACTTTGTCTTTGTGAAGGTAAGCAATTTGAGAATTTTATTAACTGGATACAAGAAGAGATAGATACTTGCCCTGTCCCCCAGGCAATCTGGAAGATATTCTGGAGTGCGCTTGGCAATCTGGAGGGCTGTAGCCACTAGAACAGTTGCATGTCATCTCAGAAGTGCACACCTAGAATCATTTTTTTAATTCAAATGGTCATTTAAAAATATGTTCTCATAGAAAATAAAATTATCAGATGGACCATCAAGCTTACTTTTGTATTTTCATCTAGTGTAATTTTATTTGATTTATTTAGAGAGAGAATTCTACAAATTGAATGTTTGGTTTTTTAGCCTAAAGTGCACACACGCACACACACACGCTAAAAAGCAGCTGTAAAGTGAGGCTCACAATATTTGCACCTGGAAAATTTAACACCTTCAAATGTTCACCTGAAAATTTAGTGTGCAATTTCAGAAACACCTACATAAATTCTAATGAAAATGAGACCACTCCAGTGGTGTGTTAGAGCCAGCCAGTATCAGCTTCCAGGGCTGAGTGTGTAACATCTCTTCCCATCTCCAAGTTCTGTGACATCATGGGGTAGTTTGAAGTATTTGTACTTACAAATGAGGATTTTACCCTTCCTCACACTAGTTGGTAAACATTTACTAGCATAATACTGCCCTTGACCAGGATCAGGTTTGTTTAATTTGTTAGCTTTTGTTTGTTTGATTTTTAAGCAAAGGTTTTTTTGTATTCCAAGAGGGCATCAGATAATTAATTTCTGTAATTAATTAATTAATAATAGCAAACAACTTTATGGTGCTTACTATGTGTGAGTCTCTATTCTGAGCACTTTATATAGATTCACTCATCAAATCCTCACAGTAGCCCTACAAGGTTGGGACTATTATTATTCCTACTTTACAGATGAATAAACTGAGGCATAGATATTTAACTTGCCAAAGGTCACATGGCTAGTAAGTGATGGAGACAGGATTTAAACTGAAGCTATCTGGTTTCACAGTCTCTGCCCTTGACCACTATGCTATGTTACTTCTCAAAATAATATAAAACATCTCTCAATTTCTAAGATCTCAATTTAAGAACATGAATCTAATTTCTTTATTCCATGGCTTAAATGTACAGGAAAAAAGTATTCTGTTTGGGGTATCCATTGCCTTAGCTCTATCACATCACATCACCTTCATGTTGTTGTGTGTGTATGTGTATGCCTACTGTGAAATACCTCACAGAAGTATTTCGTCCTTCTCAGGAGACACCATGTTGTCACTTTGTCATAATATTGTGTTGTTACTTTTGGATCACTTGGTTAAGGTGCTGTCTTCCAAGTTTTTTCCACTGTAAGTTACCATGCCTCCATTTGTAATTAATAAGCAATTTGTGAGGAGATACTTGTGAGATTATGAAAGTATCTGGGTCCTTGTAAAACTTTCACCCACTAGTTTTAGCATCCATTGATAATTATTTAACTCCATTATTCCTTCTATATTGTTTATACTATAAAAAAGAGTTTTCCCATATCTCCATTTATCTATTCAGTTACTGTTATTGGTAAATATATTACTGATATAGTCAAAGGAGCTTTGACAAGGGTGCCAAGACCACTCAATGGGGAAAGGAGAATCACTTCAGCAAATGGTGCTCGGGAAACTAGATACCCAATGCAAAAGAATGAAGTTGGACCCTTATCTCACACCATATATGAAGATTAACTCAAAATGGATTAAATACCTAAATGTAAGACCTAAGACTATAAAACTCCAAGAAGAAAACATAGGGGGAAAGCTTCGTAACACTGGACTTCACAATGATATCTTGGATATGACACTAAAAGCACAAGCAACAAAAGTAAAAATAGACAAATGGCTATACAACGAACTTAAAAACGTTTGTGCATCAAAGGAAACAATCAATAGAGTGAAAAGGCAACCTATAGAACAGAAAACTTGCAAACCATATATCTGATAAACGGTTAATATCCAGAATATACAACGAAATCCTACAAGTCAACAAAAAAAATCAAATAACCTAACTTTAAAATGGGCAAAGGACTTGAGTAGATATTTCTCCAAAGATGATATACAAATGGCCACCAAGAATATGAACCGATGCTCAACACCATTAATCATAAGAGAAATGCAAATGAAAATCACAGCAATAGAAACAACTTTGCCTAAATATGCTATAAATGCCAGAATACATTATTATTGTGTTTACTGTAAAAAGTCCATTGTCTTCTTAAAAGTTTAAATGAAATACACTATTTTATATTTATCCACCTTTTTCATTTCCAGCACTCTTCATTGCTTTGTGTAGATCCACATTTCCATATGACATTTTTTTCCTTCCATCTGAATATAGTTTAATATGTCCTTTAGTGCATATCTTCTAGCAACAAGTTCTCTCAGATGTTTATATCTGAAACAATTCTTTTATATCCTTAATTTCTGAAATATTTTCATTGGATATAGAACACTAAATGAGTTTTTTTCTCACACTTAAATGACGTCATTTAATTTTTTCTGTCTTACATATTTTCTGATAAGAAGCCTGGAGTCATTCTTATCATTGTTCCTCCAGATGCAATGTATCTTTCTCCTCCGACTACATTTAAAATATTCCCTTTATTAGGGAAAGCAAGTACAGCAAAATGTTAATCACTGGTAAATCTAAGTGAAGGGTATGTGGATGTTCATTGTAATAGTCTTCAGTGTTTCTGTAGCTTTGAAATTGTTAGGGGAAAAAATGGGGACAAAAGAACATCATATTTTGCTTTCATGTTTGTTTCGGAATGAATAGGATTGACTGAACACCAATAATTTATCTTTTTATAACTAAAGCAACCACCTCTTTTAGTAATTGGATGCTACCTGTTTCAATCAACCTTGGTTGAGTAGAAATCATAGTATAGATATGGATTTTAGGCCTCAAATCTCTGCTCTTGGTCCTTGGTATATTTTTTATTGTCATTTATTATTGTGACAAGCCAAAGTTGAGCATTTGTTCTTGTGTTCAATATTGTTTGTGGGCATTTGAGACTACCTTTATGACTACATTGGTGTAGACTTAATCACTCAATGTCCCTTTTTAATGTAATACTTTAACCATTACACACATAGCTATTTCAGTAAACCTCTTTATCTGAGAAATATGGTTAAGTGGTTATGGTCTTAAGATAATAGTAATGAACATCTGCTATTTTTTTCTTCCCAGAATCTACACTATTCAGCTGGTAACAGTACCTGAAATTTTCTTGGGGGAAATGAATCCTTTATAAATCGGCAGTGTGGTTACTGTGGGACGTGACCCTGCCCAGCTTCCGTGCATCACACTTTCCATGCCCAGAGGTTGGTGCATGAACCAGATCAGGCCAATTAGTCAATGTATTGGAACCCTTTAGAAAGAGAAGCTATTTGTCTCAGAGTTACTGCTGGTAGGATTTAAACTTAGAGCTGCTGAATGCCACTTTTATTACCACATGTGTGGAGAGTCTGCATGAAAGTGAATCCTAGAGGGAAGGGAGCCAAATCGGGGGATGGAGGGAGGGAGAATCCTGACAGCATCATCTGAGTCTTGGAATCTAGCCATGCTTGGGCTTTTCAGTTATGTGTATCAGTCAGTAATAATCCTTCTTCTTGATACATTATTAGTTCTTGATTATTATTTTCATTATTATATCATTATTCATTCTTAATAAATAAAAGTTGTTCTTCAGCCTAAAAAAAAAACTACTCCCTTTATTGTTGATTTCAGTAATTTGATTAAAAGGTGTCTTCGTATGTATCTGTGTTTTTCTGGCTTGAGATGTATTGAACTTCCTGGAACTTTGAGTTCATGCTTTGTCAAAATTTGAAAATTCCTTAAAATTTTTTCTAGCCTCCCCTCTTTCTCTTCTTCTGCAACACTAATTACACATATGCTGAACCATTTGACAGCATCTAATGGGTCACTGATTCATTTTTTTTCAGTCTTTTTTACGTTTTTTGCTTCAGTTTGAATAGTTTCTATTGCCTTATCTTTAAGTTCATTGACATTTTCTTCTGCTGTGTCAGTTATGCTGTTAATACCATCCAAAGAATTTTTCATTTCAGTTATGGTGTTTTCCTATTTCTATAAATTCCATGTGCTTTTTATATCTCCCAGTTCTCTTCTTACCGTGTTAATGTTTTATTTTAAATCCATGGGAATATTTGTAATAGCTTTTTAAAATCCCTGTCAACTAATTATATTATTTTTAACACTTCCGGGTCTATTTCTATTGACTAAATTTTTCTCCTGGTATGGGCCACATAATTCTCCTTCTTTGTACGTTTGTTACTTTCTAAAATGTTATGATGGATACTGTGAATATCATATTGTAGAATGTGTTGTTTTCCTTTAAAGATTGCCATATTGGTGCTGGCAGGCAGTTAAGTTACTTGCAGAACAGCTTGATCAAAGCTTGTTTTTAAACTTTGATAGGGCAGATTTAGAATATCCTTTTCTCTAAGGCTAATTTAGTGCTACTAGTAAAGCATAACTCTTCTGGGATCTCTAGTGAATGTCCCAGGTTTTCAAAAACACCCCTTCACTCTGACTGATTATAACTCAAATTAACTCCCAGCCTTCTGTAAACACTGATAATTGTTCAGCTTAACAGTTCTGTCATTCTTTCCCTGGTCTTGTGTGGTTTGATCTTCATCAATAGACCCATAAGGACCTCTATGCAAATTTCTGAACCTCTTCCTGCATATCAATGCTTCTTCCCTGGAACACTGCTTCACAGATTCCATCCACTTTCATCTCTCATAAAGCCAATCTCCTTCTCCTCAAGCTACTGAGCCTGCACTCAGTCCAGATCCCACCCAAGTCGCTGCAGTCCAAAACCTGACAATAGGAAGAGAGCCAGGGAAATCACATCTCTTTTGTTTCCCTTCTCTCAGGGAATAAAGCCCTATGCTGCCTATTGTCTAATATCTGAAAACTGTTGTTCCATACATTTCTTTCCAGCTTTCTACTTGTTTATGGCAAAACTGTGATTAAAGATCCATGTATTCTTCCATACTCCAAAAAATCCATGAACTTCTGAGAAAAGGGTAATTCTTTTAAAAACAGCAGATAGTAGCCTCACTGTTTCTCCACTGTGTCTCTCCTCATGTGAAAAAAAATACAGTGTGTACCCCTAGGGATCTAATTATGGTCTTGAATATCATCCTCTTTTCAAAAGTACCAGAGCTTCTCAGAGTGATTGATTACATAAATAGGGCTGGATAACTCAAGAAGAATCTGAGACACATTGCATCAGAGGGCAAGGTTGACTTCCAAGGTACCTAGGAAATAACCACTAATATTTTCAATTTTCCTTTAAGATCCAGTCAATATAATAAAGCAATAGAAAGAACTGAAAGTACAGCCACTAGAAATAAATGGGTAATTTTATTGCTATTTTCAAGAGATGACTGTCTACCAAAAACCTCAAAAATTTTCTATAGTTTAGTAAGTTGCCTGAATAGAAATGAATATGCAAATATCATTAACTTACTTACACAGTAAATGTAATGAGGAAAGATCCCTAATCACACCAGTAACAAAACTATGTGATACGTATAAATAATTTTAACAAGGAAAATGCAACATCATGTGAAGAAAACATAAAACTATCCTGAAAATAACAAAGACTTGAATAAATAATCCAAAAATGGGATAATTAGAAAATCTGACATATCAATATAAATATTTGATTTTTACCAATAGCTATAAAATGCAAAAAATATTATACTGGTATGAGAATACATAGGTCAAGAAAATAAAACAGCCATTATACATATTTGACAAATGAATAATATACTTGGAACCACATCTTAGACACCAATGGGCAAAAGGCAGGAATAGATAAGTTACTGATCAACACATGGTTATTAAACATATGAATATATGTTCAATCTCACTAACAGTCAAAGGAGACAATTAAAACCATAGTGAAGAACTTTCTCTTGTGTATCAAGTTGGCAAATATCAAAAATAAAATAGTACTTAGACTTGAGAGGAAGAAATGAAAGAGGCATTCTCGTATGCCTATTCCCATAGAATAAATTTATAAAACTTATTGGAAAGCATTTAAAAGTTTTAGGTTAATATCTTAAAGGGGATTACCCCCTTACACTCTATAATTCTAGTTTTGGGAATCTATCCTATAGAGATAGCAAGAATGCTTACAATTATTTATGTACAAGTTTGTTCATCAAAGCAAATTTTGATAATAATGAAGAATCAAATATCACATGACATTTAACATAACAGAATGGTTAAAATAAAGAAGTCATCTCTCAGTATCCAATGGGGATTGGTTCCAGGACCCCTGTAGATATCAAAGTTCTTTATATAAACTGCATAGTAGTTGGCCCTCCATATCTGCAGGTTCCACATCCATGGATATGGAGGGCCAATTGTAAATAATATTGTTTCTTATAACAGTTTTTAGGCAATATTTAAAGCATGGAAAAGTTCTTAAGAGAGAAAGGCATGGGATTAAAAAAGCAAGCTATTTCCCTTTATATATAGTACCATGTCTGCTTTGTTGAATCAGTGACTCAATGAATAAATTTGCATACCCACACAAATAAACACATTTGATGAATGAATGAATAAGTGAATTTATACATATGTACACGTGTACATACATTGACAAAGAAACAAAGCTTGCAGGAGAAGAGTTAACTCTGTATTGTAAAAAAATATGGTTAATTTTTTTCTTTCTACCTTAGATTTCTAAATTTTCAAAGTCTTCAATGATGAGTAAGTACTACTTATTTTACGGGGAAGAAAAGAATAAGCAATGTCCGTGAATTTGAAGGAGTGAGAACTTAGATTGTTAGCAGGTCAACAATTGCCCTGTTGGACAAATTTAGGCTCCAGATAAGTTTTATTTGACATGCACAGAGTGTTCAAAGGAATATTTCTAGATCTCAAGCTCAAGAAGATTGGGGGTAAGGGAGAGAGATGAAGTAGAGGAGGTATTTGTTTACATTGCAAGTAAATTTAAAAGTGTTTGGGCATTTTGGGAAAGAAATATGGCTTTAACAGATTTATATTAGAATTTTAAACATATATACCCTTCAACCAAGCAGTCACACTCCTGGTAATCTTCCCACAGAAATACAGGTGCCAGCATGCAATGACATATGCACAAAAAAATACTTATTAAACCTATATCTACTGACTCAGAAGGATTTAAGTAAAATATTGTTGAATGAAAAAGACATAGAAAAGTACAATACCACCTATATCTATCTAATATCCATCCATAGACAGATATTCATTCAGCAAAGATTTGAGTTCCTACTATGTGCCAAGCAGAGCTCTGAGCTCTTGCTAATATCAAAGAATATATGTATATATATATTTCTGTACATGACTAAATGAGTTTAGAATAAAAAAACAGTAACAAAACATGGTTTCAAAATATACATTTATACATTTATACATTTATATGTATACATGTATACATGTATACATTTTCAAAATATATATTTTCAAAATATACATTTTGAAACATATATTTCAAAATATATGAAATATACAAACAGCTCATAAAACTGAATATTGAAAGTTTATAGCAATACAGTCATACAGCAGGGAAAAAAATATCAAGTAAGCAACCTAACCTTACACCTAAAGCAACTAGAGAAAGGAGAAGAAACAAAACCCAAAGTTAGTAGAAAGAAATAAATCATAAAGATCAGAGCAGAAATAAATGAAATCAGAACAAAGAGACAATAGAAAACATCTATGAAACTAAAAGCTGGTTCTTTGAAAAGATAAACAAAATTGATAAACCTTTAGCCAGACTCATCAAGGAAAAGTAAAAAAAAAAAAAGGAGAGGTCTCAAATCAATAAAATTAGAAAAGAAAAAGAAGTTACAACTGACACCACAGAAATACAAAGGATCATAAGAGACTATACAGGCCAATAAAATGGAAAACCTAGAAGAAATGGACAAGACTGTACCAGGAAGAAATAGAAAATATGAACAGACCAATCACAAGTTCTAAAATTGAAACTGTAAGTAAAAAACTCCCAACAAATAGAAGTCCAGGACCAGATGGCTTCACAGGCAAATTCTACCAAACATTTAGAGATGAGTCAACCCCTATTCTCTGAAACTCTTCCAGAAAACCGCAGAGGAAGGAAGACTCCCAAACTCATTCTGTGAGGGCACCATCACCCCAATACCAAAACCAGACAAAGATATCACATAAAAAGAAAATTACAGGCCAATATCACTGATGAACATGGATGCAAAAATCCTCAATAAAATACTAGTAAATCGAATCCAACAAAACATTCAAAGAATCATATACCATGATCAAGTGGGATATATCCCAGGGATGCAAGGATTTTTCAGTATCCACAAATCAATCAGTGTGATACACCACATTAGCAAATTGAAGAATAGAAACTATATGATCATCTCAATAGATCCAGAAAAAGCCTTTGACAAAATTCAACACCCATTTATGATAAAAACTCTTCAGGATGTGGGCATAGAGGGAATATACCTGAACATAATAAAGGCAATATATGACAAGCCCACAGCTAACATCATACTCAACGGTGAAAAGTTGAAAGCATTTCCTCTAAGATCAGGAATAAGACAAGGATGTCCACTCTCACCACTATTATTCAACATAGTTTTGGAAGTCCTAACCATAGCAATCAGAGAAGAAAATGAAATAAAAAGAATACAAATTGGAAGAGAAGAAGTAAAACTGTCATTATTTGCAGATGATATGGTACCATACATAGAAAATCCTAAAGGTGCTACCAGAAAACTACTACTAGAGTTCATCAATGAATTCAGTAAAGCTGAAGGATATAAAATTAATACATAGAAATCTGTTGTATTTCTATACACTAACAACAAAAGACCAGAAAGAGAAAATAAGGAAACAATTCCATTAACCATCACATCAAAAAGATTAAAATATCTGGGAGTAAACCTACCTAAGGAGGCAAAAGACCTGTACTCCGAAAACTGTAAGATGCTGATGCACAATATCGAATATGACACAAACAGATGGAAAGATATACCATGTTCTTTGATTGTCAAAATGACTACACTACCCAAGGCGATCTACAGACTCAATGCAATCCCTATCAAAATACCAATGGCATGTTTTGCAGACCTAGAACAACAAAAAGAATCTTAAAATCTGTATGGAAACACAAAGACCCTAGAGAGCCAAAGCAACCTTGAAAAAGAAAAACAAAGCTGGAGGAATCAGGCTCCTGACTTCAGACTATACTATAAAGCTACAGTCATCAAAACAGTATGGTACTGGCACAAAGACAGACTTATAGATCAATGGAACAGGACAGAAAGCCCAGAAATAAACCCATGCACCTATGGTCAATTAATTTGTGACAAAGGAGGCAAGACTATACAATAGAGGAAAAACAGTCACTTCAATAAATAGTGCTGTGAAAACTGGACAGCTACATGTAAAAAAATGAAATTAGAACATTCTTTAAAACCATACACAAAAATAAGCTCAAAATGGATTAGACCTGGGCCTCCCTGGTGGCGCAAGTGGTTGAGAGTCCGCCTGCCGATGCAGGGGATACGGGTTCGTGCCCCGGTCTGGGAGGATCCCATATGCCGCGGAGCGGCTGGGCCCGTGAGCCATGGCCGCTGAGCCTGCGCGTCCGGAGCCTGCGCGTCCGGAGCCTGTGCTCCGCGACGGGGGAGGCCACAACAGTGAGAGGCCCGCATACCGCAAAAAAAAAAAAAAACGACGGGGGAGGCCACAACAGTGAGAGGCCCGCATACCGCAAAAAAAAAAAAAAAAAATGGATTAGACCTAAATGTGAGAGAGGACACTGTAAAACCCTTAAAAGAAAACATATGTGGAACACTCTCTGACATAAATCAAAGCAATATCTTTTTCAATCTGCCTCCCAGAGTAATGGAAATAAAAACAAAAATAAACAAATGGGACCTAATTAAGCTCAAAAGCTTTTGCACAGCAAAGGACACCATAAACAAAACAAAAAGGCAACCCATAGAATGGGAGCAAATATTTGCCAATGATGTGACCAACAGGGGATTAGTCTCCAAAATTTACAAACAGCTCGTGCGACTTAATATCATCAAAAGAAAACAACCCAATCAAAACATGGGCAGAAAACCTAAATAGACATTTCACCAAAGACAACATACAGATGGCCAAGAGGCACATGAAAAGAAGTTCAACATCGCTAATTATTAGAGAAATGCAAATCAAAACTACAAAGAGACATTACCTCAAACCAGGCAAAATAGCTATGATCAAAAAAATTCATAAATAATAAATGCTGCAGAGGGTGTGGAGAGAAGGGAACCCTCCTACACTGTTGGTGTCAATGTAAATTGGTGCAGCCACTATGGAGAACAGTATGGAGGTTCCTTAAAAAACTAAAAATAGAGCTACCATACGATCCTGCAATCTCACTCCTGGACATGTATCTGGAGAAAAACATGGTCCGAAAGGATACATGCACCCCAGTGTTCACTGCAGCACTATTTACAATAGCCAAGACATGGAAGCAATCTAAATGTCCATCAAAAGAGGAGTAGATAGGGCTTCCCTGGTGGCGCAGTGGTTGAGGGTCCGCCTGCCGATGCAGGGGACACGGGTTCGTGCCCCGATCCCGGAAGATCCCACATGCCGCGGAGCGGCTGGGCCCGCGAGCCATGGCCGCGGAGCCTGTGTGTCCGGAGCCTGTGCTCCGCAACGGGAGAGGCCACAGCAGTGAGAGGCCCGCGTACAGAAAAAAAAAAAAAAAAAAAAAAAGAGGAGTAGATAAAGAAGATGTGGTACATATATACAATGGAATATTACTCAGCCATTAAAAGGAATGAAATAATGCCATTTGCAGCAACATGGATGGACCTAGAGACTGTCATGCTGAGTGAAGTAAGTCAGAGAAAGAGAAATATGATATTGCTTATATGCAGAATCTAGAAAGAAACAATACAAATAAACTTATTTATAAAACAGAAACACTCACAGACTTAAAAGATGAACTTATGGTTACCGGTGGGGAAGGGTTGGGGGGAAGGGATAGTTAGGCAGTTGGGGATTGACATGTACACACTGCTATATTTAAAATGGATAACCAACAAGGACCTACTGTATAGCACAGGGAACTCTGCTCGATATTATGTAACGACCTAAATGGGAAAATAATTTGAAAAAGAATAGATACATGTATATGTGTGACTGAATCACTTTGCTGTACCTCTGAAACTAACACAACAGTGTTAATCAACTATATAAAATTAAAAGTTTTAAAAAGAAAGAAAAAATACATGCAGCATAATATTCACTGCAGCAATATTTACAATAGCAAAAACATGGAAGCAACCTAAATGTCCATCAACAGCGGAGTAGATAAAGAAGATGTGGTACACATATACAATGGAATATTCCTCAGCCATAATAAAGAATGAAATAATGCCATTTGCAGCAACATGGGTGGACCTAGGGATTATCATACTAAGTGAAGCAAGTCAGAGAGAGAAAGACAAATATCATATGATATTGCCTATGTGTGGAATCTGAAAAATGGTACAAATGAACTTATTTACAAAACAGAAAGAGTCACAGATGTAGAAAACAAACTTATGGTTACCAAAGGCAAAAGGGGGTGGGGGAGGGATAAATTAAGTGTTTGGGATTAACATATACACACTACTGTATATAAAATAGATAACTAATAAGAACCTACTGTATAGCACAGGGAACTCTACTCAGTATTCTATAATAACCTATATGGGAGAAAAATCTAAAAAATAACAGATATATGTACATGTATAACTGATCCACTTTGCTGTACACCTGAAACTAACACGACATTGTAAATCAACTATACTCCAATTTAAAAAAAAAAGAAAAAAAATAAAATAGGTGTGTTCTACTGTCACTTGAGATCGACAATCCAACCTTCTATCCACTGCACTTTTTACTTTTTTGGTATGGGAAATAAATTGGCCTCATTGAGAAAAAAAAAAAGTCTATTACAAAATGAGGGATAAAACCAATAGTTTTCCCTCACCCTATATATTCATAGACACACAAACTTTAGCTTAATTATCTTCCCGTAATGAACAGGTTAATGTATTTATTGGAATATTTAATACCTCTGAAAAGTGCCCAACTGTAATAATAAATTTGCTAGAGTCATCAGTAATTTAATTCTGTACAATGTCCTCTAAAACATATGACTACAAATTTAGTAACCCAATTCAGCCCCACATTTTAAGTAGATACAACATGTCCTAGCACACAGTAGGAACCCAATAAACATTGAATAAATTAACGAATGATGCTGAAAAGAGAGGTGATTTGGGACAACATGAATCATGTGCTTACTTACTCCATGTCCATTGCACTTTAGTGAACAACTATACGATCTGTCTGCAAGTATCCTTGATTCCACACATTCACGATTTACACAAATCTAAAGAAAAACACATACAAAAATTTTTTTCTGAGTTAGAGGAGTCCAGTTATTGTAACATTACCATCAGTAATTTTCTAACATAAGACCACAGCCATTCAATGCAGTAATTTCCATTAAGTACTGCTTTTGCTGTAACCCACAAATTTTTATATGTTGTATTTTCATTTAATTAAAAATATTTTTCAATTTCTCTTGAGATTTCTCCTTTGGCATAAGTGTTATTTAGAAATGTGCGGTGTAAGCTACAAATATTTGGGGATTTTTCCAATAAGTCTTATGTAAACTATGGACTTTGGGTGAGGATGATGTAATAGTGTAGGATTGTGGATAGTGTAGGTGTCTGCACTTCTGTGGGGTAAGTGGTTATGGGAACTCCCTGTACTTTCTGCAACTCTTGATGTGAACCTAAAACTTCTCTAAAAAATAAAGTCTATTTTTTAAAATAAATTTTAAAGAAATGGTTCAGGCTTTTGGTATTCGGTTCCCCATTTAAGGAGTCTGGAAGTTGACACTCCATCCTAACAACTAGTAAAAAGTTGAACAGACTGAAGAAGCAACAACTCTTTTAGGATCCACAAAAGAAGTGATTTGGGGGCAAACCACTGCCCCCAAGTTGGACAGACAGACAAGCGAACACAGGGAGTCACAGCTTACCAGAGAAAAGATTCACAAGCGGAAACCTCCTCAGGTACCCGTGCCAGCATCGGAAAGCCTGAACTGTAATTGATGTATTGCTGGAGGCTCAATACAGACACCCCTGAGAGTTAGGAACTCCAGGAGAGCCCCACAATTTTGTGAGATGTACATCCAGGAGCTCAGCCAGGTTCTCACAGTAAATATTAGAGAAAAAAATTTCTTGTATTCTGGCAGGAGGAGGGGAAAAGGAACCATTCTGAAGTAGCCAGAGCACACTGTTCTTAACAAGGCTTGCCCTCAGGAGAAGCTAGTTAACTAGAGCCTAATCTGGTGATGTTTTATCAGAGCCTAACTGATCTGGGGGAAGGGAAATACCCAATTTCAGTCAGCTTTAACCTTCCATGTATAAGAAGAGAAATACCCAACTCCAGCCCACTCCAGCCATCCTGTCCCATCTAAGGGAGGAGAAAAAATGTGAGAAACACTTGTGAAGTTCACGGTCCAGAGGCACAGGTTCACTGAAAGACTCAGACCTGTTCATAGGACTAAAAAACACTTCCCCTTCCCACAACACCTCACCACCACATTTCTAAAGGTCTATTTACAGCAGTTCTTTTATCTGGTTCATCATGTCCAGCTCTCAAGAAAACAGATAAGGTTATACTAAGAGCTAAAAAACACAATTGGAAAAATGGAGAAAGTATCAGATCCATACACGTCAGGGATACTGAAATTATCAGACCAGGAGTTTAAAACAACTATGATTAATATGCTAAGGGCTCTAATAGATGAAGTAGACATTATGCAAGAACAGATGGGAGATGGAAGCAGAGAGACAGCAATCCTAAGAAAAAAATGAAAATAAATGCTGGATGAAAAAAAAACCACTGTAACAAAAATGAATAAATGCCTTTAATGGGCTTATTAGTACACTGGAAATAGCTGAGGGAAGAATCTCTGAGCTAGAGGATATATCAATAGAATCCTTGAAAATGAAAAAGCAAAAAGACAAAAAAATAACATAGAATATCCAAGGACTGTGGGACAACTATAAAAGGTATAACATATATGTAATGGAAATGCCAGAAGAAAAAGAAAAAGGAACAGAAGAAATATTTGAAACAATAATGACTAAGGATTTCCCCCAAATTAATGTCAGACACCAAACCACAGTTCCAGGAATCTCAGAAAACAATAAGCAGGATAAATGCCAAAAAAACTAACTAACTAACTAACCCCTACACTTAGGCATATTGTGTTCAAACAGAAAATCAAAGAATAAATCCTGAAAAAAGCAAAAGTTTTTTTAAAACCGTACCTATAGAGGAACAAAGATAAGAATTACATCTGACTTCTCCGCAGAAACCAGGCAGTCAGAAGAGTGGAGTAAAATATTTAAAGTATTGACAGAAAAAAATCCCCAACCTAGAATTCTATATACCACAAAATTATCCTTCAAAAGTGAAAGAGAGATAAAGACTTTTTCAGACACACAAAAATGGAGGGAGATGTTAGTAACGGGGAAGACATGCCTGTGTGGGGCCAAGAGGGCATATAGGAAATCCCTCTAACATCCTTTCGATTTTGTTGTGATCCTAAAATTGTTCTTTAAAAACAGTCCAGGGCTTCCCTGGTGGCGCAGTGGTTGAGAGTCCGCCTGCCGATGCAGGGGACACGGGTTCATGCCCCGGTCCGGGAAGATCCCACATGCCGCGGAGCGACTAGGCCCGTGAGCCATGGCCACTGAGCCTGCACGTCCGGAGCCTGTGCTCCGCAACGGGAGAGACCACAGCAGTGAGAGGCCCGCGTACCGCAAACAAACAAACAAACAAACAAACAAACAAAAAAAACAGTCCAAAAAAATGATTCAGGGCAGGGAAATGGGAGAAACAAATGAAACAAGACTGACATAAAAAAAAATCATAATCAAAAAATCACTTTTAATTACAATAGCCTGAAATCTAACAAAACCATCCCTAAGAGCACAGTTTAAATAATATTCTGTATTACTGCACATATCGAAAGTTTGTATAGAAAGAAAATCAATTCAATAATCAGGAGTTTTCACTAAATATGCGCTATTATTCGAGTTCCTAAGAAAGATATTAGAAGTTTTCATTAAAATATACTATAGATATCTAACATTCTATTATGGAATGTATTAAACATCCAAATATTAATTCTTTTAAGTATAAAGTATAATAATCAGAGGATTAAGGATACATTCCCAACTCCCTTATTTCTAGCAATATCAACTTCCCTAAGTTGCAGTTTTCTTAAATGAGTACAATAATACTTTTTCTAAACTATTTGAGATTTGTTTCAAGGTTAAAATGAAATAATATATGTGAAAATGATTTCCTTTCAAACATGAAATCACAACACTCTTCAGAGAAATGGCCTCATAAAACCCTTTCTAAACCCCAACACCCTCTTTTAAGCCTTTAATGTGTTCAGTCTTCTCATTAGTTCTTGGCCTCCGTGGTGTGTCTAACAACTCCTTTTAGAACGTAGAGATTTTGAAGTAAATTTATTCCCTCTATGTTTTCTCCAGATTTGGTTGGTTGGTCTCATAGATAACAAATTATAATAACAATAAATAATAATAGCCAACCTATATTTAGCTCTTACTATGTGCTGGGCATTGTGCTAAGCACTTTATACTATTATCTCATTTAATCTTTGCAATAACTCCATAGAGTAAATGTTATTATTATCCCCACTTTACATACAGTTGTGGTATCTCAGACTGGTTAGGTAACTTGAAGAATGTCAGAAACTAAGAGGTGAAGACTGATTCTTAGCAGCCCCATCTAAGCTGTGCTCTTATCTACTGGGCCACAAAGAGACATATATTACTAAGTGGGATTTCTTCTTTCTTCTCCAAGAAGAAAAGTGAATTTCCATGTTATGGAATATTTAACTACAAGTACAAGTATTCCCAAGATTTCTCTCTTCCCCACTCCAGCCCCAGAACAGCCCTTGGATTTTCCTTGCTCACACAACACTGAAATTCTAATGGGGATCAAACAACTCTCATTTCCCTCAGAGACCAATTGAAGCTTATTCATTTTCTCCTTAATCAAATATTTAAGTTTACAAAGCACTAGTAATTAACTGCAATATTTATTAAAGAAATTAATAAAACTAGATTTTTAAAACTAGATTTTAAGTCATTTACCCTCCCAGTATCACAAATAGAGCCATTTTTGACAATCATTGGATCTTCTCCACTCGTCGTTGTGTAGTGCATAGTTATACATACAGTATTTCGTACAAAAGCATAAATCACAGAAGCACCGTCTCGAAGGAAAGGAGTTTGAAAGGGGTAGGTGCAAATTAATCTGCCACATATAAGATTCCTGCAAACATAATAAATTATATTATTAGGCATTAGGCATTTATTAGGAATTCATCAGATTGCTTTCTTTGACAAAAAGTAAAAATAAACAATGGTTCTCCATTTATGGCAATATACCTAAGGAAAATGTAACACTTTAATGCTAACATTTAAAGTAAAAAGTAAAGCCATTGATACAGGCTTAATTAATAAGCCTGTAGCACAAGAAAGATGCCAAGGCTAGAGATTTTGATTTCAGATTTATTCCCATACACATGTGATACCTGAAACCACTGGAATGAATGACATATATAGAGAAAAACTAAAAACAGAATCTTACAGAACACAAGAGAAGTATCTTTAATATTTGCATAGCATACCTCCATGCACAAAATTTATATCTGTTTCCTTCTCTACCACAGTTCCCAAACCTATCAGTTTGAGACTGTATTTCTTCATAGCAGGCAAATGGAGCATTTTTTGAACCTGTCAAAGTTAGAAATATATTTGGATTAAAACTTCCTTTTTTTCTATCTTCCTCAATTTCCTCATATATTTGTTTCTTATGCTTTTTTCTCTATTATTATCGTCTATTCAAAAATTTCCTAGTGACGTTGTAAGAAAAGAGAAGTGATTAAAGTGAAAAGTAACGCTCATGGTTATTTCTCCTTTTACTTCATTTTCAGTCATTTCCATCACAAAAGATATTATGAGGATGGGGAGAGCTATAGAAGTGTAAACCTTGAGAGGGCTCTGTGAAAGAAGACAAGAGAGACATTCCTAGATTCTGAGTAGGAATTTATAAAAAGCCAGGTGTATATAAAAATCTCATTAAAGAAACCTCGTATCTTCAGAAAGTCTGAAGTGAAGGGACCAAAATTGCCAAACAATAAATTTACCTATTTTTTCCTTCATTACTATATTAGTTTTCTTATCATTGTGTAAAAAATTACCAATATATTGGCACCTTAAAACAACACCCACGTCACAGTTTCTGTAAGTCAGGAGCCTGGCAAAGCACAAGCAGGTTTTCGGTTCAGGGTCTCACTAGGCTGAAATAAAGTTCTTGGCTGGGGTTACAGTCTCATTTGAGGCTGGAGTCCTCTCCAATCTCACTGGTCGTTGGAAGAATTCACGTTTTTGCACCCATTGCTCCATTGTCTTACTATCTGCCAGGGGTTGCTCTTGGCCCCTCAGGTCCTAGTCACATGGCCCTCTCACAACAACGGCAGCTTATTTCTGCCAAGCCAGCAAGAGAATCTTCCAACATCTTCCATCTTCTAAAGGCTCACATTATTAGGTGAGGCCCCACTCAGAATGATCTCCCTTTTGATTAATTCAAAGTTGACTAATTATGGACCTTAATTACATCTTTAAAATTCCTTCATATTTACTATATAATCTAATCATAGGAATGATATTCCATCATATATTCACTGGTTCTCCCCCGACTCAGAGAGGGGATTATCCAAGAAATGTACACCAGAAGAATGTTGGGGGCCATCTTAGAATTCCACCTAGCACAGTTACCTTCTCCAAAATGAACCTTGCTAAGTCTAACTGCCCATCTATAAAATATAAAAGTAGGTAATGATATCTATCTCAGTGGATTGTTATGAAACTTAATTAAGATGATGCTTAGTCACTCTTTTTTAAATTTATTTATTTATTTATTTATTTTTGGTTGCGTTGGATCTTCGCTGCTGTGCACGGGCTTCCTCTAGTAGCGGCGAGCTGGGGCTACTCTTCACTGCGGTGCGCGGGCTTCTCGTTGCAGTGGCCTCTCTTGTTGCAGAGCACGGGCTCTAGGCTCACAGGCTCTAGAGCGCAGGCTCAGTAATTGTGGCGCATGGGCTTAGTTGCTGAACAGCATGTGGGATCTTCCCAGACCAGGGCTCGAACCTGTGCCCCCTGCATTGGCAGGCGGATTTTCAACCACTGCGCCACCAGGGAAGTCCCATATTTAGTCACTCTTAATTCCCATCTAATCCTTCTCCATTTTCTTTTGAGATTAAGAAGGTTTCTCCTATTTACCAGCTCCTTCTATGATTTACATTTTCCCCACTATTCCCTTTAATTTTTTACCTTCTCCTAATTCTATCTCTTTCCACCATTTTTAAACATTGGTCCATCAAAGGTGCTTGTATACATACCGTGAGGACAGGTAATGGTATTTCTGAGTATTCACAATATTTATTAGCTCAGTTGTGAATCTGAGAATACAAGGTTAGGAATGCTCTTCAACCAGGCCAATTTTTACTCATTCAAATAGTGCTTCTAAAGGTACCAATGAGTCCTGTATTTAATTTCTCCCTTGAAATACCCTCTCTAATTAGTGTTAGGGACTTTCTCTCAGCTCAGTCTGGGTTTTCCAAGGTGATATGGAAACACCAAAAGGGCAACACTTTGAAAATGTGAAATCACATGTCAAATATTTCCTTAAATCCAGTATACTGACCAAGTCTACAAAGTAAGAGAATTTGCCCTTCTATAGTCCAAATAGTGTATTTAGATTCCCTCTAACCTATTATCAAATGCTATGAGGTACCACAAAATAGTAGATGGACTTTCATAGACAGATGTGCATGGCTGGTACTAGGTCAGTAAATGTGGGTGCTGGAAAACTACTGCATGTAGTTTAGGCAAGACTCATAAATAGCACTGCAGAGTAGGGAGTTTGAGGTTTTACTCCCTTGACCACTATTAGAGACAACCAGTTTACATTTCCAGTGAGATGGACTAGAAGGCCACCCCATCTCAACTGTAATAAAGGGAGCCATTGAAATGTTAGCTAAAGTTTTATCTTTCATAACCTGACATCTTTCTCACCTCATCTCACGACTAACAGGCATTTGCAACTTAACATATCCTAAAACCTAATTCTGTTTTACACCCTAGGCTCCTTTATAGGACCATTAGTCAACCAATGTTCAGGCCAAAACTTAGGAAGAATTCTTGATTTCTTTTTCCCCCCCTCACTACCTGCCTCCACCATCTAATCCAAGTATTATGGACACTGCCCCTAAATACAGCCTGAGCATGACCACTTCTCATCTTCTGCACAGCCATCACTCTAGCCTGTGCTATCATCAGTTCTCTTCTAATATGCTACCATAGCTTCTAAACGACTCCCCACTTCCACTCGCCATAGTACATTCTCCATATCGTAAGTCAGAGTGATCTTTTTAAAAAATAAAAATACATCAGCCTCTTACTTAAATATCTCTAGTGGTTTCCCATTACATTAAGAATAAAATCCAATTTTCTTGCCATGGTCCTTACTCAGCCTGGTTCACTACCTTTCAGCCACACTGCCCTTCTTTTCATCCTTGAACTCACCAAATTCATTCCTAACTCAGAACCATAACATTTGCTGCATTTCTCTGCCCAAAATGCTCTTTCCTAAGATCATCTTCTGGCTGACTTCTTCTTAATATTAACGTTTCTACTCAAATTTCATTTCCACACAGAAACCGTCTCAGAACACCCTGTCTGAACAGCCTCACCTTCATCATCAGTCTTTTTCCTATCACTCTGTTTGTTGTTGCTTTGTTTGGGGGATTTTTTTGGTTGTTATTATCATACCACTCACCAATAATGGAAATGATTATATTTATTTACTTACTTATTTACTAATTTTTTATTGTTTATGCCTGAACCCTTCACTGGAATATAACCTCCATAAGAATAGGAATCTTTTTTTTGTCTTTCCCATCACTGGGTTTCCAGTCCTAGAAGAATGCCTTACCCAATTAAGGTGATAAATAAATATTTATTGAATGAATGAAAAAAATCAACACCTTGGGGAAGATATTCCATGATCTGTCTTTCTTATGGAGTTTGACATCCAAAATCAAAACCTCCAATAGGAATTATATCTATTCTATTTGAAGCAATAGAGATTTTTAAAGATTAACATTTGAAACAAACTCCTTAGTGATCTCTCCCAAATTATGTTTCCAATGTCACCTCATTAATTTCATTAGTTTCTGTTTTGTGGCCTTTTAAATATTTTTTATTGAAAGAGGCAATATCGATTCTATATTTTTCAAATAACTTGTAGATAGAACCAATTTAAAATTTCCACAAATTCATGATAAGAAGTAAGAGTTGAAATTTTTTCCTCATGGCTCCTAAAACAGTCCTAAGAGATACTTAAGATAAATAAGCATAAACTTACTTATACAATCTGAAGCCACTTGAGCTATGTAATTCTTTTCCATCTCCAATAAACTAAAGATTATTACTGTAACACCAGCTGAAATAATGGAGAAATAACTATTTTCAAAGAAGTCCAGGAAATTCATCACTAATTATGAGAATAACAAGAGACAGATTAAATGAAATATTTATTATATTGGCACTCAAGGAAGAAATGTAAGTAAAGCTTATCCATCTCTTGTTTTCATTTATGTTTACACTCCAGCTTTATTTTTCTGTCTCATTGAGGCCCATCTTTTTCCACATGGTCAAAAACATAGCTGCCCAAAACTCTGGAGCTTTATCTATGATAATTTTGAGTCCTTAGAGGGAAAACTCTCTTGTTTAACTGTCTAAAAGTCCCAGAAAAGAAACTCAGAACCTCCCCAACTCCCTTAGCATGACTTAGACATTCACCTCAAAACCCACCAACTGTAGCAAGGTTGAAGAGTACTGCAGTTAGACTGGGTCTGGTTAGGTACCCACTACTGTCCAACCAAGTATAAACAGGGGTATAAGACCAAACTATACTAATAACATATTTCCCACAGTAACCATGTGGATATTAAGCAGTTCCTAGAAAGTGGTACTAAGAGGAAAATCCTACCTGAAGCCTCTGCAGAAAAAGATGAATCTAGAAGCCTACTGTGAAATCTTGCCTCTTACCATCAATAAAACAGTTTATGATACTCTGATCTATACTAACCTCTGCCTTCTCTATATAAACTTTGGTACTCCAGAAAAACATGACTACTGGAAAGCATAAACTGTTACCATAACCTCAACTTTGGCTAACTGTGAGTTAAAAAGAAAGGAAAGATAGCACAGAAATAGGCAATTGTCCCCCAATATCCATTCCTTCTTTCTTCCATTCAGTAATAGAACTTTCTTGTTATTAGCAGGGCACATAGACACCAAGCTAAAGAAAACATTTTTCAGACTCCCTTGCAACTAGATATGGTTATGTGACTAGGTTCTGGTCAGTGGATTATGAGTACAAATTATATGCAAAACATTCAGTTAATGGCATTAAGTGCAAGCTGGTTACACTTTCATTTCCTTTTTTCTCCATTCCATGCGCTAGTATAAATGTTTTGTGCTGAAAAACTACCTTCTACCAGAGACACAAGGGATGACAGAGCCAAAAGAAAGACCACAGGTTCCTGAAAAATGTCATAGAGCAAAGCTGCTGAACCATCTTTGATGAATTGCCTATCTCTGGAATACTATATGAAAGAGAAAATACAGTCTATCTCTTTTGAACCATTGTATTTTTAGGTATCTGTATAATAAGTTTATTCTCTAACTAATAAAGAGGTTTGCCATTATAATAAACCAAATGCTCTAGGAATGGATGTCCCATATAAGATGTATTACACCAGATGCCACGGTTCACTAGTAAAGGGAGACCAGATTGATCCAGACTGAGCTACAAACTGAGCCACAGTGTTCAGAGGAGCAGTGGGAGCACAGGTGGTCAGCTCTACCCAATATCTGCATCTTACAGACACTTTAGAAGCAATTATTACCATTCATGAGATCAAACAAATTAAGCTCAGTTGAATGACCACTTTAAATACTTGTAGTTTCCATTACATAATTCCTGGAACTTCCTATTTATCTTGGTCTCACTTTTATGAGATTCTATCATAACACTATTTCTTTTGAGTTCTAAGACACTTCATTTTTTCCTCAGATAAACGTACAAGCACTATATTCTGAGAGCCACCGTTCCTATCTCCCTATCTCCCTTATATCTGTCATACCAATAAATGCACTACGTATAAAAAATTTTCTAGGGGCCAAAGACAGTGGGCCATCCTCTATACCAGAATTAGAAATGTGTGACAGACTTTAAGTCTAGGTGTTTGGGGCCAAATATTAGTTAAATGAATTGACTCCCTGGGGATACTAACTTTCATAAAATAATTTATTGGTAATAATTTATTGGTAATTAACTGATGTCTCTTGGTAAAATTATCCTGGACATTTTATCAAGAACTAGACTAGGATACACATCTACTTCTCTTACATTTAAAAAATTCTCATTGAGGAAGAGATCAGCAAGATGGCAGAGTAAGAGATCTCGTCAGCCTTCGTTCCCTCCCCCCCCCACACAAAAACAACAGTCAGCTCTCCACAAATGAAAATAGCCCTGGGAGGGGCTCAAGGGTACAATTAAGAACCTATAGCGGGCTTCCCTGTGGCGCAGTGGTTGAGGGTCCACCTACCGATGCAGGGGACACGGGTTCGTGCCCCGGTCTGGGAAGATCCCACATGCCGCGGAGCGGCTGGGCCCGTGAGCCATGGCCGCTGAGCCTGCGCGTCCGGAGCCTGTGCTCCACAACGGGAGAGGCCACAGCAGTGAGAGGCCTGCGTACCGCAAAAAAAAAAAAAAAAAAAAAAAAAAAAGAAGCTAAAGCAACACAGCGGAGCAAAAAAGGAGACTAACTGGACAGAAAGGACCACTGGGGAGATGACTTAATGGACATACTTGGAGACAGCCAGGAAGACAGAAGGGTGGGGACTATCAGCATCTGTCATGCAGTGGATGCCACCACCGTCCCCAGTGGCCTGCTCTCCAGAGGACACGGCAGTTTGCCAGGAGGGCCTCCACAACAGCCATGGACACCCCACAGCCTTCACAGTCGAGGTCCCCACAGGGCTCACCACAGGAGGACCCCAGCAGCCCACTCCACAGAGGACACTGGCAGCTTTCTCCATGAGGCTATCAGGAGCCATCTCCACCCAAATAAGAAGATGCTGCTGCACCCCACCCAGAAAGAGCTGCTACCATTCTGGCCAAAGACCAGGGCTGCCCCTCCACCCCAAACGCTGCATATGCCCCAGACCCCAGAGCCAGAGCTGCTCCGTGGGCACCCAGTCACCAATCCTGTGTGCTACCCAGAGCCTTAGACCCTGGATCCACTGTTGCTCAGAAAACACATGCTTTCCAGGCCTTGCTTCCATGATTGCTCCATGGATGCCCATGCCTGAGACAGCAGGAAAACCTTCAGGAAAAGCCTACAGGTAACATCATACAGCTAATACTGTACTTATCTAACTAAGGGTAACATTAAGTGTTCCCCATCTAAGAGAGCATCGCTAAATCACAACAATGTTTTACTAATTTCTTACTACTTGCATTCAATATTGACCCTATACAGTGGAGTACGGAAATAAAAAGAAGTAAGTAACATACATACTGGAAAATAAAAAGTAAAACATTCTTTATTCTCAGAAGACATGATTGTGTGTGTGTGTGTATGTGTGTGCGTGTGTAGAAAATACAAGAAAGTCAACAAAAAATACTAGTAGAGCTAGTGTGGTAGGTATTGTGGGTCATTATCGAATTCCAGTGATCTCTGCGAAATATAGCTTTTTAGACAAAAAAGTATATAGTCAGTTTGCTTCTAGAAGTAAATTTCATATCATCTTTGTCAGCATTTGTATAGAAAGAAATAACTCGGAAAGCCCAGGCAATATACAAAATGTGTTGTAAATTTTTTTTCTTATGATGATTTATTCTGAGCAAGTACTCTGAATTCTTATTATATAATATTTTGCCATTTAACAATTGTTTATCTACATCATAGTATAATTCTCTATTCTGTGATGACCAATTAGAATAAGATTTCTCTATATTTAGTAGGCATCATTATGACTTACTATATCAGATCACAGATAAGGGGTCAAGATACAAAAATCGATTGTATTTCTACATATTAGCAACAAACAACTGGAAAACCAATCTTCATAAAAACAACAGTTTTTACAATAGTACCAAAACCTAAAATGTAGTTAGGATTAATATAGAATAAAGATATTAAAAATATGTTCACTAAACTACAAAACGCTGCTTAAAGAATCATGGGTTGCAAAACACAATATTGTTAAGATACTAATAATCCAGAATTCATCTATAAATCTGACACAACCTCAATCAAAATTCTAGGAGGCAATTTTTTTTTTTTAGAAATTGGCAAACTGATGTTAAAATTTATATGGAGATGAAAAGGACTCAGAAAATCCAAAGCAGTATTGAAAAAGAATAAATGAAATTGAGTGACTTATATTACCTAATATATAAAGGTTTACTATAAACTACAGTAATCAATAGCATAAGGATAAACAGATCGATGTAGAATAAATCTAGAAATGGAACTATATTATCAACTGATTTTAAACAGAGATAGCAAATCAATGGAATGAAAAAATAATAATCTTTCCAAGAAATAATGATTTAAAAGAAAAGTTAGGTGCAAGGTGAAGATGGTGGAATAGGAGGAACTGGAACTCACCTCTCCTCACAAATACATCAAGAATACATCTACAAATGGAACAATTCACACAAAGCACCTGCTGAACACTAGCAGAGGACCTCAGACACCTAATAGAACAAGAAAAGATCCCCGCATAACCAGGTAGGATGAAAGAAGAGAAAAGGAACAAAAAGAAAAGAGGAAACAGGATGGGACCTCCTCCCCTGTGAGGAGTTGAAGGAGAGGAGAGGTTCCCACAACTGGAGAAGCCCCCTCACTGGTAGGGCAATTAGCTGAGATAGAAGGGGAGCTGCGAGGGCTATCAGAGGAAAGCGCAGCAACCAGTCTGTGGCAGGCAAGACAGAGCGAGATTTACACAGATGGTCCATGCCACAGCCTGCAAGCCCCAGGGTGAAACGGGTGTCTGCCAGTGCCGGAACATGGGGTTTGGAGAGCAGACCCAGGGAGAGGGGGGCTGTTGGCTGCTTGGAGACAGCCTGAGGGGACAGAAGTGAGGAGCTCTGCCACTGGAAACGCTCTTGGAAGAAGCCCGGACCACCACAGAAGTGAGGAGCCACTGCTGAGTGATGCATGAAGGGCGGGGCTGCCATCACAGCCTCTCTGCCCCCACGCCAGCCCATGCCACCCCAGGCACTAGGAGGGGCTCCAACCAGAGGGAGCGTGCGTGCCCCAGTTGTTTCCACCTTATCCCCCTCCCACCTGAGTGAGCACGCACGCCACGGTCAGTCGCTGCCCCACCCCCTCCCAGCGAAACAGGCCAGCATGCCCCCAGGTGCTGCCTTCACTCCCACTCGCCTGGGCAGTGAGCAGACGCCTGAGGTAGCCCACATGCAGAGGTGGGGCCGAAACCAAAGCTGAGCCCCAGGGGCTGTGCAACTAAGAAGAACTGAAATCTCTCCTTGCAGCTGCACAAGCCATGGATTAACCACCACAATCAGCTTGGTAAACCCAGCACCTATAGAACATCTGAATGGACAATGAGTGCTCCCACAACCGAGACGGATCTAGCTTTAGCAGCTGTGGACTTTGTGGGTACGTACACGCAGGAGTTGGGCCAGGTCAAAGTCTGAGCTGCCTCCACAGTGCCCACAGCGGGTACAAAGACCTACCTACAGGTCTTGGAGTGTCTCCTGGGGAGGCGGAGATTGGCTGTAGCTCACCGTGTGGGTAAGGACACTGGTATCAGAGGTCCCAGAGAATTTTATTGTTGTTGTTGTTGTTGTTTTATTTCTTTTTTTAAAAATTTTTCTGGGGTATTTTTTGTTTTGGGGGGTTTTGGGTTTTTGTTGTTGTTTTCTTAGTTTATTATTTATTGTTTATTTGGGGGTTTTTGTTTGGTTGTTTTCTTGGGGTTTTTTTGTTTTCATTGGGGATTTTTTTTGGATTGTTTTTATTGTTTGTCTTGGTTTTTGTTTCTCTGTTTGTTTTATTTTGTTTATTTGGTTGCACAGCACATCTTTCAGGATTTTGGTTCTCCAAACAGGGATCAAACCCAAGCCCCCGGGTGGGAGCACCAACTTATGGCTGCAGGACCGCCCAGGAATATTAATTGGCATGAGCTCTCCTGGAGATCCCCATCTTGGCACCAAGACCCAGCCCCACCCAACAGCCTGCAAGCTCCAGTGCTAGAACTACTCAGGCCAAACAACCAGCAAGACAGGAATACAGCACCCCCATCAGCTGACAGAGTGTCTAAAGTCGTACTAACCTCATGGACACCCCAAAACACACCCCTGGACACGGACCTGCCCACCAGAGGGACAAGACCCAGCTCCACCCACCAGAGAACAGGCACCAGCCCCTCCCATCAGGAAGCCTACACAAGCCCCTGGACCAACCTCCACCACCAGGGGGCAGACACCAGAAGCAAGAGGAACTACGTTCCTGCAGCCTGCATAAAGGAGACTTCGAACACAGTAAGTTAGATAAAATGAGATGACAGAGAAATACGTTGCAGATGAAGAAGTAAGGTAAAAGCCTCTCCTAAATGAAGAGGAAATAGGCAATCTAGCAGAAAAAGAATTCAGAATAATGATAGTAAAGATGATCCAAAATCTCGGAAAAAGAATGGAGGCACGGGTTGAGAAGATACAAGAAATGCTTAACAAGGACCTAGAAGAACTAAAGAACAAACAAACAGTGGTGAACAATACAATAACTGAAATGAAAAATACACTAGAAGGAATCAATAACAAAATTACTGAGGGAGAAGTACAGATAAGTGAGCTGGAAGACACAATGGTGGAAATCACTACCGCAGAACAGAATACAGAAAAATAATGAAAAGAAACAAGGACAGGGCTTCCCTGGTGGCGCAGTGGTTGAGAGTCTGCCTGCTAATGCAGGAGACATGGGTTCAAGCCCTGGTCTGGGAGGATCCCACATGCCGCAGAGCAACTGGGCCTGTGAGCCACAACTACTGAGCCTGTGCGTCTGGAGCCTGTGTTCCACAACAAGAGAGGCCGCGATAGTGAGAGGCCCACGCACCGCGATGAAGAGTGGCCCCTGCTTGCCACAACTAGAGAAAGCCCTCTCACAGAAACGAAGACCCAACACAGCAAAAATAAATAAATTAATTAATAAACTCCTACCCCCAACATCTTCTAAAAAAAAAAAAGAAAAAGAAATAAGGAGAGTCTCAGAGACCTCTGGGACAACATTAATTGCACGAACATTCGAATTATAGGGGTCCCAGAAGAAGAGGAGAAAGAGAAAGGGACTGAAAATATTTGAAGAGATTACAGTTGAAAACTTCCCTAACATGGGAAAGGAAATAGTCACCCAAGTCCAGGAAGTGCAGAGTCCCACACAGGATAAACCCAAGGAGAAACACGTCAAGACACATATTAATCAAACTAACAAAAATTAAATACAAAGAAAAAAATATTAAAAGCAGCAAGGGAAAAGCAACAGATAGCACACAAGGGAATCCCCATAAGGTTATCAGCTGATTTTACAGCTGATAACCTGCAGGCCAAAAGGGAGTGGCAAGATATCTTTAAAGTGATAAAAGGGAAAAACCTTACAACCAAGAATACTCTATGTAGCAAGGCTCTCATTAGATTTGATGGAGAAATCAAAAGCTTTACAGACAAGCAAAAGCTAAGAGAATTCAGCACCACCAAACCAGCTTTACAACAAATGCTAAAGGAACTTCTCTAAGTGGGAACACAAGAGAAGAGAACAAAAGAGGAAGGGAAGAAAAAAGACCTACAAAAACAAACACAATTAAGAAAATGGCAATAAAAACATACATATTGATAATTACCTTAAATGTAAATGAATTAAATGCTACAACCAAAAGACACAGACTGGCTGAATAAATACAAAAACAAGACCCATATATACGCTGTCTACCAGAGAGCCATTTCAGACCTAGAGACACACACAGACTGAAAGTGAGGGGCAAATGGAAATAAAAAGAAAGCTGGAGTAGTAGTACTCATATCAGACAAAATAGACTTTAAAATAAAGACTGTTACAAGAGACAAGGAAGGACACTACATAATGATCAAGGTATCAACTGAAGAGGATGTAACAGTTGTAAATACAGATGCACCTCAATATATAAGGCAAATGTTAAGCCATAAAAGGGAAATTCGACAGTAACACAATAATTATGGGGGACTTTAACATTGCACTTACACCAAAGGACAGATCATCCAGACAATATATTAATAAGAAAACACAAGCCTTAAATGAAACATTAGATCAGAGAGGTTAAGTGATATTTACAGGACATTCCATCTGAAAGCAGCAGTATACACTTTCTTCTCAAGTGCACACGGAACATTCTCCAGAATAGATCAGATCTTGAGTCACCAATCAAGCCTTGGTAAATTTAAGAATATTGAAGTCATATCAAGTATGCTTCCTGACCACAATGCTATGAGATTAGAGATTAAATACAGGAAAAGAAACTATAAAAACCACAAACACATGGAGGCTAAACAATGTTACTAAGCAATCGATGGACCACTGAAGAAATCAAAGAGGAAATCTAAAAATACCTAGAGACAACAAAAACACGACCATCCAAAACCTATGGATGCAGCAAAAGCAGTTCTAAGAAGGAAGTTTACAGCAATACAATCTCACCTCAAGAAACAAGAAAAATCTCAAATAAACAACCTAAACTTACACCTAAAGCAACTAGAGAAAGAAGAACAAACAAAACCCAAAGTTAGTAGAAGGAAAGAAATCATAAAGATCAGAGCAGAAATAAATGAAATAGAGACCAAAAAAACCAATAGCAAAGACCAATGAAACTGAAAGCTGGTTCTTTGAAAAGATAAGCAAAATTGATAAGCCTTTAGCCAGACTCATAAAGAAAATGCGGAGAGGACTCAAGTCAATAAAATTAAAAATGGAAAAGGAGAAGTCATAATGGACACCACAGAATACAAAGGATCATAAGAGACTACTACAAGCAACTAACCATACCCCAATAAAATAGACAACCTAGAAGAAATGGACAAATTCTTAGAAAGATACAACCTTCCAAGACTGAACCAGGAAGAAATAAAAAATATGAACAGACTAACCACAAGTACTGAAATTGAAACTGTGATTAAAAATCTTCCAACAGGCCTTCTAAATACGTCCTTCCACTCACTTCACGTCCTTCCACTCACTTCCTCCTCTTTTCTCTTGTCTGCCATCCTATGTGTGATTGAATTTGCTCCTCGCCATGTCTTCTCACAAGACTTTCAGGATCAAGTGATTCCTGGCCAAAAACAAAAGCAGAATTGTCCCATTCCCCAATGGATTCGAATAAAAACTGGTAATAAAATCAGATACAACTCCAAGAGAAGACACTGGAGAAGAACTAAGCTGGGTCTATAAGGAACCTCACGTGAAGTGTCACATACTTATGTGATCAAGGTCAATTGCGTCTTAACGTATCAGAACATCACTAGTGTCTGGAACAGCTGCCTGTGTTTGATGGGAAAAATGGAATGGCTCTCTCCTCTTTTCTTGATCTTTCCTCACCACTGCTCACTGTGTAGCTCAGTAATAAATATGTGAAACCTTTTGTTGGAAAAAAAAAATCTTCTGACAAAAAAAAGGCAAGGACCAGATGACTTCACAGGCAAATTCTATCAAACATTTAGAGAAGAGTTAACACCTACCATTCTGAAACTCTTCCAAAAAATTGCATAGGAAGGAACACTGCCAAGCTCATTGTATGAGGCCACTATCATCCTGATACGAAAACCAGACAAAGATATCACAAAAAAAGAAAATTACAGACCCATATCACTGATGAACATAGACACAAAAATCCTCAACAAAATACTAGCAAACAGAATCCAACAACACATTAAAAGGATCATACACCATGATCAAGTGGAATTTACCCTAGGGATGAAAGGATTTTTCAATATCCGCAAATCAATCAGTGTGATACAGCACATCAACAAATTGAAGAATAAAAACCATACGATCATCTCAATAGATGCAGAAAGAACTTTTGACAAAATTCAACAGTGATTTATGATAAAAAAAAAAAACTCTCCAGAATGTGGGGAGAGAGGGGACCTACCTCAACATAATAAAGACCATATATGACAAACCCACAGCAAACATCATTCTCCATGGTGAAAAGCAGAAAGCACTTCCTCTAAGATCAGGAACAAGTCAAGGATGTCCACTCTCGCCACTTTTATTCCACATAGTTTTGGAAGTCCTAGCCACAGCAATCAGAGAAGAAAAAGAAATAAAAGGAACACAACTTGGAAAAGAAGTAAAACTGTCACTGTTTGCAGGTGACATGATAGTATACATAGAAAACCCTAAAGATGTTACCAGAAAACTACTAGAGCTCATCAATGAATTAGGTAAAGTTGCAGGATACAAAAGTAATATAAAGAAATCTGTTGCACACCTATACACTAACAATGAAAGATCAGAAAGAGAAATCAAGGAAACAATCACATTTACTATTGAATCAAAAAGAACAAATTGCCTAGGTATAAACCTACCTAAGGAGGCAAGAGACCTGTACTCCAAAAACTATAAGATACTGATGAAAGAAATAGAAGATGACACAAACAGATGGAGAGATATACCATGTTCTTGGATTGGAAGAATCAATATTGTGAAAATGACTATACTACCCAAAGCAAGCTACAGGTTCAGTGCAATCCCTATCAAATTGCCGATGGCATTTTTCACAGAATTAGAACAAAACATTTTACAATTTGTATGGAAACAGGAAAGACCCTGAATGGCCAAAGCAATCTTGAGAAGGAAAAACAAAGCTGGAAGAATCAGGCTCCCTGACTTCAGACTATACTACAAAGCTACAGTCATCAAAACAGTGTGGTACTGGTACAAGAACAGATATATAGATCAATAGAACAGGATAGAAAGTCCAGAAATAAATCCACACACTTATGCTCACCTAATCTATAACAAACGAGGCAAGAATATACAATGGAGAAAAGACAGTCTCTTCAATAAGTGGTGCTGGGAAAGCTGGACAGCTACATGTAAAAGAATGAAATTAGAACACACCCGAACACCATACACAAAAATAAACTCAAAATGGATTAAAGACCTAAATGTAAGGCTGGATACTATAAAACTTTTGAGAAAAACATAAGGAGAACACTCTCTGACATAAATCGCAGCAAGATCTTTTTCAATCCACCTCCTAGAGTAATGGAAATAAAAACAAAAATAAACAAATGGGACCTAATTAAACTTAAAAGCTTTTGCACAGCAAAGGAAATGGTAAACAAAAGTAAAAGACAACCCTCAGAATGGGAGAAAATATTTGCAAATGCAGCCACCAACAAGGGATTAATCTCTAAAATATACAAACAGCTCAGGCAGCTCAATATCAGAAAAAAAAAAACCCTATCAAAAAATGGGTGGAAGATCTAAATAGACATTTCTCCAAAGAAGACATACAGATGGTTAAAAAGCATATGAAAAGGTGCTCAATATCAGTAATTATTATAGATATACAAATCAAAACTACAATGAGGTATCACCACACACAGGTCAAAATGGCCATCATAAAAAATCTACAAACAATAAGTGCTGGAGAGGGTTTGGAGAAAAGGGAACCCTCCTACACTGTTGGGTGGGAGTGAAAACTGGTACAGCCACTATGGAGAACAGTATGGAGGTTCCTTAAAAAACTGAAAATAGAGCTACCATATGATCCAGCAATACTAGTCCTGGGCATATATCTGGAGAAAACCATAATTCAAAAAGATACATGCACCCCAATGTTCACTGCAGCATACTATTCACAATAGCAAGGACATGGAAGCAACTTAAACGTCCATCAACAGAGGAATGGATAAAGAAGATGTGGTACATATATACAACGGAATATTACTCAGCCATAAAAGAGAACAAAATAATGTCATTTCTAGCAACAAAGATGGACCTAGAGATTGTCATACTGAGTGAAGTGGGTCAGACACAGAAAGACAAATGTCATATGATATCACTTATATATGGAATCTAAGAAGAGGTTACAAGTGAATTTATCTACAAAACAGCAATAGAGTTACAGATGTAGAAAATAAACTTATGGTTTCCAGGGGGTAAGGGGCAGGGGAGGGATAAACTGGAAGATTGAGATAGACATATACACATGACTATATATAAAGTAGATAACTAATAAGGACCTACTGAATAGCACAAGGAACTCTACTCCATACTCTGTAATAGCACATATGGGAAAAGAATCTTAAAAAGAGTAGATATACATATACATATAACAGAGTCACTCTGTGGTACATGTGAAACTAACAGAATGCTGTAAATCAACTACACTCTAATAAAAATTTTTGAAAAGTTTAAATAAATAAATAAAAATTAAATCAAAACCTCAGAGAAAAACAGGAAAATATGTGGATGACTTTCAAGTAGGCAAATACTTCTTAGAAAAACTATAGAAAAAATTTTATGAACTAAACTTCTTCAAAATTAAAGTTTTCTTACCAAAAATCACATTAAAAATGTACCTGGGAAACTGCATATTGGGAAAAAAATACAATACTTAGATCTTAAAATGCATTTGAATATAGAATGTATAAATTACACATATAAATAATAAAAAGGCAAAAACCAAATTAAAAATGGGCAAAGATGTGAACGAACACTACAAACGGAAAATATATATATTCCATATATCATATATGTAGTCAATAAGCACCAAATAATGTGCTCAACATCTTTGATATCAATCATGACAGAAATGCAAATTAAAGCCAGAATCAACTACCATTTTACAACCAATACAATGACTAAAATTAAAAAGACTCACAACATCAAATGTCACCAAGAACATGGAGCAACTGAAGTTCTCATGTTGCTGATAGAGATGAGAAGTAGTATAATGAGTTTAGAAAACAGTGAGCAGGTTTCTCATAAAATTAAGCATACAGCTACTCTTAAGACAGCAGTTCCACTCCAAAATCTTTACTCAGGAGAAACAAAAACATATATTTACAAAAAGACTTACATATGAAGACTCATAACACCTCTATTCATAATAGAAAAAAAAACTAGAAACAATCCAAATGTCCATAAATATGAGAATGTAAAAACTATCTGTAGAATACTCATATGATGAAATACTTCATTTATATGAAGTTCAAGAACATGTAAAATTAACATGATAATAGGAAAGATAACCGTTATTGCCTTAAAGGAACTGACTGAAAAGAGATAGAAAGGAACTTACTGAACTGATGAAAATTTTCTACTCTTTAATTGAAGTGAGGATTACATCAAAATATACACTTCAGATCTATGAAGTTCACTTTATATAATTATATCCCAATTTTTTAAAGATCATGGTTAATGCTGCTAGTAGAAATATGATATCTGAAAGGTAAATCCATATCCATATTATGTCTCTATTCCAATGAGAGGAAATTGCTGCCCTTTATATGTTGGGAGAGATCTAATGTCATCAAGTTGGCACAGTGGCTGGCCAGTCTGTCACAGCATCGTGCTATACCAGAAGCTGAATTTTGGCCCATTGCTGTTGACTTAGCCCATGGTTGTTAACCAAGCAACAAAAGTAATCAGATCATCTTGCTGAGGGAAAGAACCCACACATTGTCTCCATCCCTGCAGCCATAAACTCTTTGTACATGGATTCGTTATGAAAGTACTAGGGTACCTGGGGAAAAATGCTAGCATTCACAGGACAGATAATGTTATTTATCTGATTATACATAGCCTCCTCTATGTGGCATGCCCTGTGTTGAACTTTACATGCAACACAAATATCTTCACATTCCATGCTCTACCTGACAGGCACAACCATATACATCTTCTCCAGAACTTCTTGTCATCAACTTTTTAATATTATTTTTTCAAGTCCTAATTAATTGCACATGATTAGTCACTGTCAAATATCAATACTGCCTCTGAATTTCTCGCTTTCGGACAAAGTAGAAAACCACATACACTGCTAGAATTCTACACAATAAGAGAATTTTCCTACATCATTTTTCAAAAACACCTCTGAGAGAGGTTATAATTATGCAGACGTAATCCACTTCCAAATGGTGTCAAATACTGAGGAGACTCATCTGCACCAGGCCTTAATTTTTTCTTCCTCCAGCAACTAGTTATAGTAAACTTCCCATAAAGCCATAGAAATGCATTGAGAAAGGATTAGCAGATGGCTTAGGACTTTTAGCCACCTGCTCATACAACTTACTTAGATCTTCCTCTTTGATGCTTTGCACATCTTCGTATTTCACATAGCATTGTTTTCATGATGGGAAGCTCAGGTTTCATAATTTGGGGAGAACTGAGATTCATCTGCCTTCCTTAAATATGATATACTTTCTCCAGGTTGCCACACTCTCCACAATTCTATAATGACTCCTTGACACAAAGTTTGAGAATCAGATTCCCTTTACCATCATGCTTGCACTATATTTTTTTTGTTTGTTTTACAATAAATATTGTTCATAACTCATGTCTTGATCTAAAATATTCTTACACTCTACTTCTTGCTATAAAAAACCAGCTCCCATCATAAAGACTGAAAAATGGCAGATATTACCTTTCTAAACCTCCTTTGCAGCCAGATCCTGGGCATGTGGCCCAATCATGGCAAGTGGTCCTGAGGGAAATTATGCTAAGGACTTCTGGAAAAGATTGTTCTTTCTTGTAAAAGAGATAAGTAGAACTATATAAGCCCCCTTTCCCTATCTTTGAACAAAGAAACTACCAGGTCAACACAAAGGGGAAAGTCAAGAGAATGATGGGGAAGTCATCAATTCCAGAAACTTGGCAATGATGGAAGTCAATGATCAAATTCTAAAAGCATCTCTTGTCTTTTTTTAATACACATGCAAAATAAATCCCTAATATTTAATCCCTTTTCTTCAGGCAGTCTATTAATGTGGAAAAAAGATTGTTAACTAATACAACATTCAAATCCTCACTTTAGAGACAGACAAATGAGCTGCTTGCAAAAGCAAACTACTGTGGTAAAAGATCCTTTCACTGTTCATTTATTCAATTATTGATCAACTATATTGTGCCAGGTATTAATCTATGTGCTGGAATTACAGCAATGGACATAAAATTCAGAAGTTAGCTTGGAAGCACTGAGCAAAAATAGGCACTGATTATTGATGGAATTTAGTAATGAGATATCTAGTAGATGTAAGAACAAGAACCATCTAAAAATGAAGACAGATTAATAATCAAGCAATAATTATTGATCATCTGCCAAGACAAACATAGATGTAAAAATCCTTAACAAAATACTAGTAAACTGACTCCAAAAATGCATTAAAAGGATCACACACCATGATCAAGTGGGATTTAGCCCAGGGATGCAAGGATTTTTCAATATCCGCAATTCAATCAATGTGATACACTACATTAACAAGTTGAAAAATAAAAACCATATGATCATCTCAATAGATGTAGAAAAAGCTTTTAATAAAACTGAACATCAATTTATGATAAAAAAAACTCTTCAGAAAGTGGGCACAGATGGAACACACCTCAACATAATAAAGGCCACGTGTGACAAACACATAGCTAACATCATACTCAACAGTGAAAAGCTGAAAGCATTCCATCTAAGATCAGAAATAAGACAAGGATGCCCACTCTCACCACTTATATTCAACATAGTTTTGGAAGTCTTAGCCACAGCAATCAGACAAGAAAAAGAAATAAAAGGAATCCAAATTGGAAAAGAAGTAAAACTGTCACTGTTTGCAGATGACATATGACACATAGAAAATCCTAAAGAGACTACCAACAAACTCCTAGAGTTCATCAATGAATTTGGTAAAGTTGCTGGATACAAAATTAATATACAGAAATCTGTTGCATTTATATATACTAACAACAAACTATCAGAAAGAGAAATTAAGAAATCAATCCCATTTCCCATCACATCAAAAAGAAAAAAAAAAGAACCTAGGAATAAACCTACCTAAGGAGGCAAAAGACCTCTACTCAGAAAACTATAAGATGCTGATGAAAGAAATTGAAGATGACACAAACAGATGGAATGATATACCATGTTCTTTGATTGGAAGAATCAATACTGTTAAAATGACCATTCTCCCTAAGGCAATCTACAGATTCAATGCAATCCCTATCAAAATACCAATGGCATTTTTCAAAGAACTAGAAAAAAAATTTTTTTAATTTGTATGGAAACAGAAAAGACCCAGAACAGCCTCAACAATCTTGAGAAAGAACGCAGATGGAGGAATCCAGCTCCCTGGCTTCAGACTATACTACAGAACTACAGTAATCAAAATAGTATGGTACTGGCACAAAAACAGAAATATAGATCACTGGAACATCATAGAGAGCTCAGAAATAAACTCACACATCTATGGTCAATTAATCTACAACAAAGGAGGCAAGAGAAAACACAGTCTCTTCAATAAGTGGTGCTTATTGAAAAACTTGACAGCTACATGTAAAAGAATAAAATTAGAACATTCTCTAACACCATATACAAAAATATACTCAAAATGGATTAAATACCTAAATGTAAGACCAGATACTATAAAACTCCTAGAGGAAAACATAGGTGCAACACTCTTTGACATAAATCAAAGCAATGTCTTTTCAGATCCATCTCCTAGAGTAATGGAAATAAAAACAAAAATAAACAAATGGGACCTAATTAAACTTAAAAGCTTTTGCACAGCAAAGGAAACCATAAACAAAACGAAAAGACAACTAACATAATGGGAGAAAATGTTTGCAAATGATGCCACAGACAAGGGCTTAATTTCCAAAATACACAAACAGCTCATACACCTTAATATTAAAAAAGAAAACAACTCAATTAAAAAATGGGCAGAAGTCCTAAATAGACACTTCTCCAAAGAAGACATACAGATGGCCAACAGCCACATGAAAGGCTGCTTAACATCGCTAAATATTAGAGAAATGCAAATCAAAAGTACAATGGGATATCACCTCACACCAGTCAGAATGGCCAACATTAAAAAGTCTTCAAATAATAAATGCTGGAGAAGGTGTGGAGAAAAGAGAACCCTCCTACACTCTTGGTAGGAATGTAAATTGGTGCAGCCACTACAGAGAACAGTATGGAGGCTCCATACAAAAGTAAAAATAGAGTGACCATATGATCCTGCAATCCCACCCCGGGCATATATCTGGAGAAAAACATAATTCAAAATGCATCCTAATGTTCATATGCACCCTAATGTTCATAGCAGCAGTATTTATAATAGCCAAGACATGGAAGCAACCCCTAAATGTCCATCAACAGATGAATAGATAAAGAAGATGTGACATACACACACACACACACACACACACACAATGGAATATTCCTCAGCCATATAAAAATGAAATAGTGCTATTGGCAGCAACATGGGTGGACCTAGAGATTATCATATTAAGTGAAATAAATCAGACAAAGACAAATATCACATGATATCACTTATATGTGGAATCTAAAAAAAGGATACAAATGAACTTATTTACAAAAAGAAATAGACTCAAAGACATAGAAAACAAACTTATGGTTACCAAAGGGAATAGTGAGCAGGGGGTGATGAAGTAGGAATTGGGGATTAACAAATATACACTACTATAAGTAAAACAGGTAAACGACAAGAATCTACTGTATAGCACAGGGAACTATATTCAATACCTTGTAATAACCTATAATGGAAAAGAATCTGAAAAAGAATATGTATGTATCACTGAATCACTTTGCTGTGCACTTGAAACTAACACAATATTGTAAATTAACTATACCTCAATTTATGAAAAGGAAATAATGGCTGAGAACATCTCAAATCTGTGGAGAGACTTGTATATTCAAGTTCATGAAGTTCATAGAGTGCCCCAAAATTTCATCCCAAAATGAGCTTCTCCAAGGCACACTATAACAAAACTATCAAAAATCAAAGACAAAGAGAATTTTTAAGCAGCAGGAGAAAAATTTTGTCTCATAAAAGAGAACACCCATAGGCTATTAGCAGATTTCTCAGCAGAGACCTTGCAGGTCAGCAAAGAACAGGATGATATATTCGAAGTTCTGGAAGAAAGAAACTGCCAACCAAGAACACTTTACCCAGCAAAGTTGTCCCTCAGAAATTATGGTAAGATAAAGACTTTCTCTAACACATAAAACCTAAGGGAATTGATCACCACTAAACCTGCCTTACAAGAAATGCTGAAAGGAGTTCATCAGGCTGAAATGAAAGGAGCTAATTAGTAACATGAAAACAAAACTATACAACACAGTGCTAAAGGCCAACAATATGGTCAACTTCATAATACTCTAAAACTGTGATATGGTGGCATATTAACTATAGTATATATAACTCTAGTATAAGGTTAAAGGACAGAAGTGTTAAAAATAGCAATACCTACAATAATTTCTTAATGAATACAGACTGCAAAAACATGTAAATTGTGACATAAAAAACATAAAAGGAGGTGAGAAAAGGAGTACAGTTTTGCTTGTGATCAAAGTTAAATTATTAACAGCATAAAATAAACTGTTACATATATAAGATGTTTTGTAAGTCTCATGGTAACCATAAACAAAAACCTAACAGACATACAGAATATTCCACTCAACCACAGCTTAATACACATTCTTCTCAAGCACACATGGAACATTCTCTAGGGTAAATCTTATGATACAACATAAAACAAGCCTTAGTAAATTTAAGAAGATTGAAGTCATAGAAAATATCTTTTCCAAAAACAATGGTATGAAACCGGAAATTAATAACAGTTGGTGAACTTACCAATATATGGAAATGTATACATTAAAAAAACACAAAGGATTGTTATAGACTACTATGAACAATTATACACCAACAAATTAGATAACCTAGAAAAAAATGGATAAAATCCCCAAAACATACAACTGACCAAGACAAAATCTTGGAGAAATAGAAAATCAGAACAGACTAATTAGTAGTAAGGAGAATGAATCAGTAATCAAAAACCTCTCAATACAAAAAAGCCCAAGTCAGATGATTTTCCTGGTGAACTATACCAAACATTTAAAGAATTAATGTCAATCCTTCTCAAACTCTTCCAAAAAACTGAAGAAAATGGAACACTTCCAATACCATCCTACAAGGCCAGCTTTATCTAGATACCAAAGCCACATAAGAACATACAAGAAAACTACAGAACGATATCCCTGATGAACACAGATACAAAAATTCTCAACAAAATATTGACAAACCAAATTCAACAGAACATAAAAAGGATCAAACATCATGGGGTAAAACAGCATTTACCCCTAAATGCAAGGATGGCTCAATATATGCATATCAATAAATGTGATATATCACATTAATAGAATGAAAGATAAAAAAATCATATGATCCTCTCAATAGATGCAGAAAAGGCATTTGACAAAATACAACGTCCTTTCATGACAGAAATGATCAACAAATTAAGTTTAGAAGAAACAGACATTAACACAATAAAGGCCATATATAATAAGCCCACAGCCAACATCATACTCAATGGTAAAAAGTTAAAAGCTTTTCCTCTAACACTGGGAACAACCTAAGGGTGCTCATTCTCACCACTCCTATTCAACTAGTACTGGAATTTGTAGCAAGAGTAGTTAGGGAAGAAAAAGAAATAAAAGGCATCCAAATTGGAAAAGAAGAAGTAAAATTGTCTTTGTTTACCGACAATATAATGTCATATAGAAAAAATCCTGAATGTTCCACCAAAAAGCTGTCAGAACTAATCAACAAATTCAGTGAAGTTGCAGGACAGAAAATCAACATATGGAAATCAGTTGAATTTCTGTACACTAACAACAAAGAACTGAAAAAATTTTTAAATAGCATTCCCAATAGCATCAAAATCAATACGATATTTTGGAATAAATTTAACGAAGTAAGAGATGTATAGCCTGAAAACTACAAGACTTTCATGAAAGAACTCTGAGAAGACAAAAACAAAAGCAAAGATATTCTGTGTTCATGGATCAAAAGAATTAATATCATTAAAATGTCCATATCACCTAATGCCATGTTGGCAATCCCTAACAAAAATTCCAAAGGTATTTTTCATAGAAATATAAAACAACAATTTGAAAATTTGTATGGAACCACAAGGGACCCAGAATAGCCAAAGCAATCTTGAGAAAGAACAAAGCTAGAGGTACATCCTTCCTTATTACAATTATATAACAAAGCTATAGTAATTAAAACAGTATGGTACTGGCATAAGAAGAGACACATAGACAATAGAACAAGATTGAGAGCCCAGAAACAAACCCCCACATATATGACAAACTAATATTTGACAAGGGAGCCAAGAATACTCAATGGGGAAAGGAGAATCTCTTCAATAAATAGTTTTGGGGAAACTGGACAGCCACATGCAAAAGAATGAAATCGGACCCCTAACTTACACAACTCAAAAAAAATGAACTCATAAAGATTTAGATGTAAATCAGAAACCATAAAACACCCAGAAGAAGACACGGGAAAATCCCCTTAACACTGGTCCTGGTAACGACTTTTTGGATATGACACCAAGAGCACTAGCAATAAAGGCAAAAAAATAAAAAGTGGGTCTTCACCAAGCTAAGAAGCTTTTGCACAGCAAAAGAAACAATCAAAAATATGAAAAGGTGACCTATGGAATGGGAGAAAATATTCTTAAATTATATATCTGATTAAAACCATCTCCAAAATATATAAAGAAGTGGAAGTCAATACCAAAAAAAATCGTATTGTAAAATGGGCAAAGTAACTGAATAGACTATTTTCAAAGAGGATATACAAATGGACAAAGGTACATGACAAGGTGTTCAACATCACTAATCATTAGGGAAATGCAAGTCAAAACCAGAATGTGATATTACCTCACACCTGTTAGAATGGCTTTCATCAAAAAGTCAAGAGATAACAAATGTTGGTGAGGATATGGGGGAAATAGAACATTTGTGGACTGTTGGTGGGAATGTAAATTGGTGCAGCCACTATGAATAACAGTATCGAAATTACTCAGAAAGTTAAAAATAGAACTAGCCTAAAATCCTGCAATTCCACTTTCAGTCCACTTTATATCCAAAGGAAATGAAAACAGGATCTCAAAGAGATATCTGTACACCCATGTTCACTGCAGCATTATTCACAATAGGCAAGATACGGAAACAACCTAAAACTCTGCTGGATTGTAGGGGTTCAGAACAAGCCTCCCCATGATGTACCACTTTGGCATGTGGATTATTTTGAACTAAAGGCAATTGAGACCCTGCAGGCTCAAGAGAAACTACTACCCTTCCCTTAGCTACCTAGAATAATTTAAATTAGGGATTTTTCCCAGAAAAAGAGTTATTATCAGAGATAAGTTCTATCTCACGGCTTCCCTGGTGGCGCAGTGGTTAAGAATCCGCCTGCCAATGCAGGGGACACAGGTTCGATCCCTGGTCCAGGAAGATCCCACATGCCGCGGAGCAACTAAGCCCATGCGCCACAATTACTGAGCCTGTGCTCTAGAGCATGCGAGCCACAACTACTGAAGTCCGTGCACCTAGAGCCCATGCTCTGCAACAAGAGAAGCCACTGCAATGAGAAGCCCATGCACCACAACGAAGAGTAGCCCCAGCTCTCCACAACTAGAGAAGGCCCACTCATGCAGCAATGAAGACCCAATGCAGCCAAAAATTAATTAATTAATTTTTAAAAATAATTTTTTAAAAATTTGATTGTATTTTATAAAAAAAAAATCTATCTAACTGGCCCTATCTATATGACAGGGCAAATATCTAATTACCAAACATCTGCTCTTCTTATTGTCCTGTGAATGACCCTGCTGTCCTTGAAAGCCCCAGGCCCCTATCCCATTCCTTACCTCAGGACATCATATACGACTTATTTTACCTTTCTGACTCTGAACCTCTTATGTATGTGGGATCTCTGACCCTCTCATGTATGTGGAGTTCTCATACGTATGAATTAAAATTTTATTTCTCCAGTTAAGCCGTCTTATGTCATTTTAATTATCTGACCAGGTGAAAGAACCAGAGAAGGTAAGAGGGATGGGAAACTTTCCCCTTCCTGATAGGATGAATGGGCAAAGAAAATATGAGATATGAATATTACTCAGTCATGAGAAAGAAGGAAATCCTCCCATTTGCAACAACATGGATAAAGCTTGTAGGCATTATGCTAAGTGAAATAAGTCAGACGGAGAAAGACAGTATGATATCACTTATATGTGGAATCTAATTGAACTCAGAGAAACAAAGAGTACAGCAATAGTTAGCACAGGCTGCAAGGCGGAAAGAATGGGGAGATGTTCATCAAAGGTTACAAACTCCCAGTTATAAGATGAATAAGTTCTTGGAATCTAATGCACAGCATGACGTTTATACTTAATAATACCATATTATATACTTGGAAGTTGTTAAGAGAGTAGATCTTAAATGTTCTCACCATGAAAAAGAAATGGTAATTATGTGACATAACGGAAGTTTAGCTAACACTATGGAGGTAATGATTCTGAAATATATAAAAGTACCAAATCAATACGTTGTACAACTAAAACTTACAAAATGTTATATGCCAATTGTATCTCAATAAAGTGGGTGGTTGCGGAGACTTAAACTTACCTGAAACTATAAATCTACTAGAAGAAAACATAAGGAGAAAGCTCTTGGACACTAATTTGAACAATAGATAAGTGGGACTGCATAAAACTAAAAAACTTCTCAGCAAAGGAAACAATCAACAAAGCAAAAATGAAACCTACAGAATGGGAGAAAATATTAGTAAACCATATATCTGGTAAGGGATTAATCTCCAAAATATATGTTACTCATACAGCTCAATAAAAAAGACAAATAATGAGATCTAAAAATAGCACAGGACCTAAATGGACATTTCTTGAAATAAAAGACATACAAATGACCACCAGATATGTGAAAAGGAGCTCAACATCACTAATCATCAGGGAAATGAAAATCAAAACCACAACTCACAGCTTTCAGGATAGCTGTTATCAAAAAGAAAAAGATAATAAGTATTAACAAGGATGTGGAGAAAAGGAAACTTTTATATACTGTTGGTGGGAATGAAAATTGGTACAGCCATTACGGAAAACAGTAGACAGCCTTCTCAAAAATTTAAATGCACTACCTTATGATCCAGTAAGCCTATTCCTGGGTATATATATGCAATGAACATGTTAAGTAGATGACTGTGGAAATTATTTCACAATGTATATGTATATCAAAACATTACGTTGTACACCTTAAACATATTTTTCTCATTTATACCTTAATAAGCTCAAAAAAATAAAAATAGAGAGTTAAACAGAATAAAGAATTTAAATATATATAATTGGCCATTGTCTTGGTAATGTTAATAAAAATACTGAGCACCAACTACATAGATGTTACAATACAATTACCTTTTCCATATATGCTCTCACAACGTGCATCAAGATCTTGGCAGCCTCCATCAAAACAAAAAGCTTTTCCTCCTTTACATTTGTGTCCATTGTGTATAGTTATATCAGCCGGACAGCTTCCTGAGCTTCCATTACAAACCTCAGAAACATCACATTCAGGATGTGCAACGGGCCTACATACAGCACCTGCTTGCATAAACTAATAGAAATTAAAACATAAAAATTAAAGCATTATATATAAGGTTGTGTTCATCAATATTTATTTTAAAATTGCTCTAATTCTGTTCATAGTTTGATGATGTACTTATTCATTAGTGTCTCTATCTTCTTGTTATAAAGCATTATGATAATCATATTGAAAAAAATTGAATGTTATCAACCAAAACAGGAGATCAGACATATGTACATGGAAAAGGATAACACAAATATGATATAATGAGAGCCCAAGTTTTGTTTGTCCTTTGGTAGAAGGGAGGAAAAGTAGTTTTTAGCTTGGGATAATTATTCCTTTGGGGCAAAAATTATGAAATTTAGATAATTTCCAAATAAAAAATACTTATTCAAACCATAGTTTTTAAGTACGGAATATCTGTAATTCTATGAAAATGTGAAACCTAAATAACTGAGAATGAACAGTGGGAAACCAAAGAGCGATTAAAAGAGGCAGGTCAACTACTGAAGTCTTAAAAGAGAAGGAATCCAATTGTAATTTTTCTTCTGAATTATTCTATGGTTAATCAACACTTTCATGTATACTATTCTGAAATTTTACATAAAGAATCTTAACTGGGCATTTATCTCATACTTCTTAATTGATGACTTCCAGTTTACACTAAAAAGATTATGGAGGTAAGAATTAACCATGATAAGATTCTAGGAGAAAAATAACATAAAACTGCATCAGTCAAAGGATAGTGAAGAACACAGAACAGTGGCAGATTGTTCAATAGAGGGATTCTCATGTGACGAATCTGTCACATATATGTTGGAAGAGCTGAAAAGTTAAACAGGGGACAGGAATCAACATCCTCACCATATAAGCTAAAATGTGACATTTAAGTCAAATGATCTTTGTATAACAAATTCATAGTTTAAATTTTGTGATAACATGTAGCATTTGGAAAGTGTTACAACTAGTGAGTTTCATTATTTATGCATTTATGGAAAATTGCTGTATCTTTCAGTTACATACTTACAGATACCCATCACAACCTAAAACATAATTTTTATTCACAAAAATATAAATATTGGGGACTTCCCTGGTGGCGCAGTGGTTGAGAGTCTGCCTGCCGATGCAGGGGACACAGGTTCGTGCCCCGGTCCGGAAAGATCCCACATGCCACGGAGCGGCTAGGCCCGTGAGCCATGGCCACTGGGCCTACGTGTCCAGAGCCTGTGCTCCGCAACAGGAGAGGCCACAACAGTGAGAGGCCCACATACCACAAAAAAAAAAAAAAATGTATATACATACATATATATATATATATATATATATATATATATATATATATATATATATATATATAGGATAAAACAAATGAAAACAGTCCCTTTTAATGGTGATCTTCTGTACCAAAAAATTCTGTAATAGCTCTCAGTCAAGGCTTAAAAACAATAGCATCATTAGGGAGAATAATGGCATTGTAAGGAGGCCTCAACATCCAACTATAATTCATAAAATCAGAAACATCATCCTGAATTTAGTATTTTTTTCTTTACATGAAAGGTCATTTATTTTGACTTACAGATAAGTGTCTATGTATTCTAAAATATCCAAGACATAATTAATTATATACTTAGAAGATAGTAATAAACTAAAATCTTACTTGACAGTTGTTGCAGCATGATCCTCTATCACATTGTGTATTTGGTTTCAGCACACAAGTTTGAGGATTACAACAGCTATCAGGTCCACATTGCTATAAATCAGTGGAAGGCACAAGTAAAAATACATCATGGAAGTAATATAAACTTTGTCAGGAGCTGTGCTACAGGGCTTATTTTTTTATTTGCAGGGTAAAAATATGCATGCTGTCAACATTTATAGATTTTTGCATCTCTAAACAATTACAATACTAAGGTGCCACTTTTACTTCAGGTCACAACAGAGTAACTGGTACCTTACTAATTCTTATTCAACTAGAAAACTGGGCAAAACAACTTTTTAAAGAAACTGAATAATAGAACAGAGTGTAGAATGGTAGTTACCAGTGCCTGAAAGGTGAGAGGAAAGGGGAGACACTGATAAAAGGGTACAAACTTTCATTTATGAGATGAGTTATTTCTCAGGATCTAATGTACAGCTTGATGACTATAGTTAACAATACTGTATTGCATACTTGAAATTTGCTAAGAAGAAGAAGAAGTATTTTCACCAAGCCAAAAAAATGATAACTGTGTGAGATGATGTATATGTTAACTGGTTTGATGCAGGAATCATCTCACACTGTGTACATATGCGAAAACATCACATTGTATACCTGTACACCTTAAATATATACAATTTTTATTTGTTAATCATACCTCAGTAAAGCTAGGGGGAAAAAGGGTGGGTAGAGTTTAGACCCACTGCGAAGTTAGAGAGAACAGTTCCCAAGACTGTCCTCATTTCTTTCACCAATCTCAAGTTCAGTGGATTCCCAAAACCACCCTCAGGTTTTATAATTTACTGGAAGAACTCACAGAACTCACTGAAAGCTGTTATACTCACAGTTATGGTTTATTATATGGAAAGGATACAAACTAAAATCAGTCAAGAGAAAAAGCACTGAGGACAGAATCCAGGAGAAGCATTAAACATGGAGCTTCTACTGCCTTTATGACATGGAATCACAGCTGTATTACTCTCCCAGCACTGATATGTGATGCTTCCTAACTCATTCTATGAGGTCAGTACTAGCCTAATATAAAGCCCAGACAAAGTAAAATTACATATCAATAAATCTATAGATCTCATCAATAAATCTACAGATCAATCAATCAATAACTAGATCTCATAAACATAGATGCAAAATTCCTCAACAAAAAATTAGGAAATTGAATCCAACAATGTGTAAAAATAATTATATACTACAACCAAATGGGATTTATCACAAGTATGCAAGGCTGATTTATTATGCAAACATCCATTAATATAATCCATCATATTGACAGGCTGAAGAATAAAAATCAGTGACCATAACAATTGCTGTAGAAAAAGCACTTGACAAAATCCAAACTCACTTATACAAAATGTTAGCAAACTAGGAATAGAGGGAACTTCTTCAATTTGGTAACATCTGGAAAAAGATCTGTGGCTAATATCAGTTATGGTGAGAAACTATAAGCTTTCCGCCTAAAAAAGAAACAAGGCAAGGATGCCCCCTCTCACCACTCCCTTCAGCATCTTACTGGAAGTCCTAGCTAATGCAATAAGACTAGAAAATGAAGTGAAAATATACAGGTGGGAAAGAAACAAAAACTATTTTTGTCCATAGATTACATGACTGCCTATGTAAAGAAAATACCAAATAATTAGCCAAAGAACAATAAAAATAAAAGCCTCCTGTGACTAAAAAACAATTATAGCAAGGTTGCTGGAAATTGTTTTCCTTTACACCAACAATGAAAAATAAAAATTTGAAATAAAAAACACAGTACCATTTGCATTAGCACCAAAACAATGAAGTACTTGGGAATAGTCCTAACAAAATTTTACAGGATCGATATGAAAAAAACTACAAAACTGGATGAAGAAAATCAAAGAAGGTATAAATAAATGGAGAGATAGTCCATGTTCATGGATAGGAAGACTAAATATTGTTGAAATGTCAGTTCTTCACAACTTGAAGTAGAGATTCAGTGCAATTACAATAAAAAATCCAGCAATTATTTTGTGGACATAGTCAAAGTGATTCTAAAGTTTATATGGAAAGGCAAAAGACTCAGAGTAGACAACCTAATGCTGAGGAAGAGAAGGAAGAAGAACAAGAAGAGGCAGAAGAGGAAGAGAAGGAGAAAGAGGAGGAGGAAAATTGAAGGACCAAAAGTACCAGCTTCAAAACTTAATAAAAACTATAATAGTGGCAGTGTAGTATGCACAAAAGAATAGACAAAGAGTTTAGGACAAAATGGAGACCCCAGAAATAGACCTACACAGAGATAACAAAATCTTTGTTAATGGAGTAAATGTAACTCAATGGAGAATTATCAATAAGTGGTGTTGGAACAACTTGGGCATTCACAAGGAAAATAATGACGCTAGACACTGACCCTACACCTTTCTCACACACACACACACACACACACACACACAAAAATAATAACTCAAATGGGTCATAAGCCTAAAACTAAAATCCAAACTATAAAACTACTAGGGGCTTAGATTTACGGGGGTAAATCTCCTCTTAAGTGCTCTTCCACAATAAATAAATAGGAATAATACCAATATTAAACAAATTCTTTCAGAAAGTAGGGGTAAGGGAGCACGTTCCAACTCATTTTATGAGTCCAGAATTACCCTGACACCAAAACCAGAAGAAAAGATTGCAAGAAAAGATAAAACTACAGACAATTCCCTTGTTAAAATAAGTGCCATAATCCTGAACAAAACATTGGCAAATTTTAAATTTACATATATACATACAAATTTATATATATTAAATAACCCAAGTGAGGCTAATCTCAGGACTGCATGATGGCTGGGTTAGCACTCAAAAATCAATGAATGAAATGTATCATATTAACAATAGAATAAAAACAGAAAATTCATATGATCAGTTCAATAGACACAGAAATATTTGGCAATATTCAACACTAATTCTTCATTGAAAATTCTCAGCTAACTAAGATTATACTTAATGGAGAGAAATTGAAAGCATTTCCCCTAAGATCAAGAACACGGCAATAACGCCCTCTCTCAATATGCCTATTCAGTTTAGTACTGGAAGACCTAGCTAGAGCAATTGGTCAAGACAAAAAAAAATTAAAGTCATCCAAATAAAAAGAGAAGAAGTAAAACTGTGGTTATTTGCTGATGATATGATCCTACATACAGAAAATCTCAAAGAACCAGTCAAAAAACTGTTTGAATTAATCAATGATTTCAGTAAAGTGGCAAGATACAAAATCAACATACAGAAATCAATCACATTCCTTTACATTAATAATGAAGCATCTGACAAATAAATTTTTAAAAAACCATCCCATTCACAATAGCATGAAAAACAATAAAATATTTAGGAATAATTTTAACCAAGAAAGTGAAAGATCTGCATAATGAAAACCACAAAACTTTGCTGAAGGAAATCAAAGAAGACATGAAGAAATGGAAAGATACCCCATGTTCATAGATTGAAAGAATTAATATTGTTAAAATGGCTATAGTACCCAAAGCCATCTACAGAGTCAACATAATCCCCATAAAAATACCAAAGGTATTTCTCACAGTAATAGAGAAAACAATCCTAAAATTTGTGTGGAAACTCAAGACTCCAAATAGTGATTCTGAGAAGAAAAAGAAAAAAAAAAAAAACCAAAACTGGAGGTATCATGCTTCTGAATTTCAAAGTACACTACAAAGCCATAGTAATAAAAACCATATGTGTGTGAAAGCACAAAAGATCCCCAACAGCCAAATCAATCTTGAGAAAGAAGAACAAAGCTGAAAGTATCACACTCCTTGATTTCAAATTACAGCTGGTCCTCCATATCTGTGGGTTCTGAATCCATGCATTTGACCAACCTTAGATTGAAAATATACAGAAAAAAATCCAGAAAGTTCCAAAAAGCAAAACTTAATTTTGCTGCATTCTGGCAACTATTTATGTAGCATTTACATTTTATTTACAACTACTTACATATCATTTACATTGTATTAGGTAATATAAATAATCTAGAGATGATTTAAGGTATATGGGATTATGTGGGTAGGTTATATGCCATTTTATAAAAGGGATTTGAACATCCATGGATTTTGGTATACCTTAAGGGTCCTAGAACCAATCCCCTGTAGATATCAAGGGATGACTGTTTCCTACAAAGCTACAGTAATCAAAACGGTATGTTTTCTTTCCTACAAAGCCACAATAAGCAAAACAGGATAGTACTAGCACAAAAACAGATTCACAGATCAGTAGACCAGAACTGAGAGCACAAAAGTAAACCCATACATACACAGACAATAAACTTACAATGAAGGAACAAAGAATATACAATAGAGAAAGGAGAGTCTCTTCAACAACTGGTGTTGGGAAAACTGTACAGTCACATGCAAAAGAAAGAAACTAGACCAATACCTTACACCATACACAAAAATGAACACAAAATGGATTAATTTGAATATAAGACATGAATCCATAAAATTCCTAGAAGAAAACATAGGCAATAATCTCACTGATATCAGTCTCAGTAAGGTTTTTGTGGAACCCACTCCAAAGGCAAGAGAAACAAAAGCAAACTAAACAAATGGGACTATATCAAGCTAAAATTCTTCTTCACAGAAAAGAAAACCATCTCAAAATGAAAAAGCAACTTACTGAATGAAAATATATTTGCAAATCATATAACTGATAAGGGCTTAATATCCAAAATACATAAAGAGCTTATACAACTCAATAACAAAGTAATAAACAACCTGACTAAAAACCGGGCGCAGAAACTGAACAGACATTTTTCCAAAGAAAACATATAGATGGCCAACAGGCACATGAAAAGATAATCAACATAACTAATTATTAGGGAAATGCAAATCAAACCACAATGAGATATCACCTCACACCTGTTAGAATAACTATTATCAAAAAGAAAAAATAACAAACGTTGGAGAGGATATGGAAAAAGAGAACCCTAGTACACTGTTAATGGGACTGTAAATCAGTACAACCACTATGAAAAACAATGGTGATTACTCAAAAAATTAAGAATTGCCATACAACCTAGCTATTCCACTTCTGGGTATTTATCCAAAGAATACAAAAACACTAGTTAGAAAAAATATATGCACTCCTATGCTTATTGCAGCATTATTTATAACAGCCAAGATGTGGAAACAACCTAAGTATCCACTGATGGATGAATGGATAAAGAAGACCTAGTATACATACACAGTGGAATACTTACTCATCCATAAAAATAATGAAATCTTGCCTTTTGCGACATGGATGGACCTTGAAGGTATTATGCTAAGTGAAATAAATCAAATGAAGAAACACAGATACCATATGATTTCATTCATATCTGAAATCTAAAAACAAAACAAATGAACAAACAAACAAAAAAACACACACACAAAAAAAGCCAACAAAATAAAACCAAAAAACCTCATAGATGCAGAAATCAGATTAGCGGTTACCAGAAGGGAAGGGGGTTAGGAGGTAAGAGAAACAGGTGAAGGGAGTCAACTATACGGTGATGGATGGTAAATAGACTTGTGGTGCTGATCACTTTGTAGTGTATACAGATGTTGAATTATAGTGCTATACACCTGAAACTTATATAATAAAACAAACAAACAAACACCAGTATGGTACTGGGACAAAAATAGACATGTAAACCAATTAAACAGAATAGTAAGCCCAAAACTAAACCACGGCATATATGGTCAACTAATATTCGATAAGGGAGTCAGGAATAACCAATGAGGAAAGGATACTCTCTTCAACAACTGGGAAAACTAGAGAAACACATGCAAAACAATGACAATGACTCCTATCCCACATTACCCGGAAAAATTAACTCAAAGTGGATCAAAGACTTAAACATAAGATCTGATACCATGAAACTCCTAGAAGAAAATGTAGGGAAAAACCTCACTGATACTAGTCTTGGGTATAAATTTTGGGGTGTGATGCCAAATGGACAAACAACGAAAGAAAGAACAACAAGTGGGACATCAAACTCAGAAACTTCTGCACCTCAAAAGAAACAATTATCAAAATGGAAAAAACAACTTACATGATGGGAGAAAATTTTTGCAAACCATGTATCAGATAAGGGGTTAATATCCAAACTATATAAAGAACTTACTCAATTTGTTAACAACAAAAAAACATTCCAATTTAAAAATGGGCAAAAGAACTAAATACACATTTTTCTAAAGACATACAGATGGCCAACAGGCACATGAAAAGATGCTCAACATCACTAATCATCAAGAAATGGTAATCAAAACCACTATGAGATACCACTTCACACCTGTCAGAATGGCTATCACCAAGAAGACAAGAGACAACAGGTGCTGGCAAGGATGTGGTGAAAAAGGAAGCCTTATATACTGTTGGTGGGAATGTAAATAGGTCCAACCAATTGGTCCACTATGGAAAACAATATGGAGGTTCCTCAAAAAATTAAAAATAGACCTACCATATGATCCAGCAATTCCAGTTCTGGGTATATACCCAAAGGAAATGAAAACAGAATTTCAAAGAGATATATGCATTTATCACAATAAATCTTGGCTATTTACAATAGCCAAGATATGGAAAAAACCCAAATGCCCATCAATGGATTAATGGATAAAAACGATTTGGTACATACACAATGAAATGTGTTATTCTGCCATGAAAATGGAAGCTATCCTCCCATTTTCAACAACATGTGTGGACCTTGAGCACATTATGCTAGTGAGATAAGTCAAACATAGAAAGACAAGAACTGTGTGATATCACTTATATGTGGAATCTTTAAACCTGTGAAAAACAGAGTAAAGTACTGGTTACCAGGGGTTGCGGAGGCAGAGGAGTAAGAGTGATGGTATTTAAGGGTACACGCTTGTATCGAGCAATAAATAAGCCACAGAGATCTAATGCACAATATAATAAATATAGACACTAATATTGTACTGTAATTATGTAATGTAATAAATATCACTGCATCAGCAATCATATAACAATATATAAATGTATCACAGTAACACACTGTACAACTTAAGCTTACAATATTACACTTCAAATTTATTCAATTTTAAAAAACTCTTAGTTAACTAGAAATAGAAGGAAATTTGCTCAATATGGTAAAGGGCATCTATTTTTTTAAAAAGCTTATATCTAATATCATATTTAATGGTGAAAGTCAGAAAACTTTCCCCCAAGCAAAGAAGGCTACTCTCAGCACTTCTAATCAACACTAGAATTCAGAAAAGTCCACTGTAATTTTTATACTATTGTTAGTATGAAATTGTTAAATAAAATTGTTAAATAAAATTTGTTAAATTTTATTTGTTAACTGTTATACAATTGTGATACAATTGTATACAATTGTTAAATAAATGATACAATTGTTAAGTAAAATTTTTAAACACTATCAAAATAAGACATCTATAGAAGAACTAAAGAAGATCTGAATAAGTGGAGAGATACACAATGTGCATAGATTGGCAGACTTAATATTGGTAAGAAAAGTAATTCCCCCAAAATTGATGTATGAATACAACACAGTTTGAATCAAAGTCCCTACATTCACATGCTGGTTCTCCAATTTACATGGAAATAAAATGGTCCTAGAATAGTAAAGCTATTTTGGAAAAGAGGACCAAAGTTGGCTGATTTACACACAATGTTTTCAAGACTTACTGAAAAGTACATTAGTTAAGACAGTGTGGAATGGCATAAGGACAGACAAATAAACAGAAAAGAATTCAGGGAAAGACGCATATATATGGTCGTTTATTATCATAGGAACAGGTGTTAACTGTTCTCTAAATGTTTGGTGAATTCACCTGTGAAGCCATCCGGTCCTGGACATTTTTTCTTGGTAGTTTTTAAAAATATTATTACTGATTCAATATCATTACTGGCAATTGGTCTGTTCATATTTTCTGTTTCTTCCTGGTTCAGTCTTAGTAGAGTGCACATTTCTAGGAATTTGCACATTTCTTCCACATTGTCCATTTTACTGGCATATAGTTTGAAGTAATCTCTTCTGATCCTTTGAATTTCTGTGGTGTTGGTTGTAGCTTCTCCTTTTTCATTTCTGATTTTATTGATTTGGGTTCTCTCTTTTTCTTGATGAGTCTGGCTAAAGGTTTACAATTTTCTTTATCTTTCTCAAAGAACTACCTCTTAGCTTCATTAATCTATTTTTTTTTTTTTTTTTTTTTTGCAGTACACGGGCCTCTCACTGTTGTGGCCTCTCCCCTTGCGGAGTACAGGCTCTGGACGTGCAGGCTCAGCGGCCATGGCTCACGGGCCCAGCTGCTCTGTGGCATGTGGGATCTTCCCAGGCCAGGGCACGAACCCGTGTCCCCTGCATCGGCAGGTGGACTCTCAACCACTGCGCCACCAGGGAAGCCCAATTAATCTATTTTTTTAGTCTCTATTTCATTTATTTCTGCTCTGATCTTTATTATTTCTTTGCTTCTACTAAGTTTGGGTTTTGTTTTTTCTTTTTTTTTAGTTACTTTAGGTGTAAGATTAGGTTGTTTGAGATTTTTCTTGTTTCCTGAGGTAAGCTTGTATCACTAAAAAACTTCCCTCATAGTACTGCTTTTGCTTTGTCCCATGGATTTTGGTTCACTGCATTTTGCTTTCATTTGCCTACAGGTATTTTTTTTAATTTCCTAATTGATTTCTTCAGTGATCCATTGGTTCTTTAGCAGTATATTGTTTAGTCTTGACATATTTATGTTTTCTGCATTTTTTTTCTTGTAGTTGATTCCTAGTCTCATAGCATTCTAGTCAGAAAAGATGTTGGATATGATTTCAATTTTATTAAATTTACTGAGTCTTGTTTGGCCTACCATGTGATCTACCCTGGAGATGTTACAGGGCACCTGAAACAATGTGTATTCTGTTGCTTTGGTGTGGAATGTTCTATATTTACTTCTATTAATTCCATCCGGTCTGATGTGTCACTTAAGACCAGTCTTTCCTTAATGATTTTCTGTCTGGATGGTCCATCCATTGATGTAAGTGAGGTGTTAAAGTCCCCTACTATTATTGTGTTACTGTCAATTTCTCCCATTATGTCTGTTAATATTTGCTTTATGTATTTAGGTGTTCCTATGTTAAATGCATATATATTTATAAGTGTTGCATCTTCTTGGATTGATCCCTTAATCATTATATAATGTCCTTTGTCTTACAGTCTTTGTTTTGCAGTCTCTTTTGTCTGACATAGGTATTGCTACCTCAGCTTTCTTTTGATTTCCATTTGCATGGAATACCTTTTCTGATTCCCTCACTTTCAGTCTGCATTTGTCTTTAGATCTGAAGTAAGTCTCTTGTAGGCAGTATATATATATATGGGTCTTGTTGTTTTATCCATTCAGCCATTCTGTTTCTTTTGATTGCAGCATTTAGTACAATTATATTTAAAGTAATTATTGGTAGGTATGTACTTACTGCCATTTTCTTAAGTGCAGGATACAAAATCAATATACAGAAATCTGTTGCATTTCTTTACACTAACAATGAATTAACAAAAGAGAAATTAAGAAAACAATCCCACTTAGACTTGTATCAAAAAGAATAAAATATCTAGGAACAAATCTAACTAAGAGGTAAAAGACCTGTATTTGGAAAACCATAAGACACTGATGAAAGAAATTGAAGATGACACAGATGGAAAGATATACAGTGTTCATAGACTGGCAGAATTAATATTGCTAAAATGGCCATAGTACCCAAGGCAATCTATACATTCAATGCAATTCCTATCAAAATATTAATGGCATTTTTCACAGAGCTGTAACAAATAATTCTAACATTTGTAAGGAAACATAAAAGAGTCCAAATAGCCAAAGCAATCTATAGAAAGAAGAACAGAGCCAGAGGTACCATACTCCTTGATTTCAAACTATAGTACAAAGAGACAGTCATCAAAACAGTATGATACAGGCACAAAAACAGCTACATAGATCAGTGGAACAGAGTAGAGAGTCCAGAAATAAACCCATGCACTTATGGTCAATTAATCTTCAACAAAGGAGGCAAGGATATACAATGCGGAAAAGACAATCTCTTTAATAAGTAGTGCTGGAAATCTGGACAGCTACATTAAAAGAATAAAACTGAAACATTTTCTTAAACTATATATTAAAATAAACTCAAAATGGATTAAAGACATAAATATAAGACCAGAAAACATAAAACTCCTAGAAGAAAACATAGGCAGAACACTCTGACATGAACTGCAACAATATTTTTTGGACCTGTCTCTTAAGGCAAAGGAAACAAAAATAAACAGATGGGACCTAATTAAACTTAAAGGCTTTTGTGCAGCACAGGAAACCACTGACCAAAGCATAAAACAACTTACTGAAAGTGAGAAAATGTTTTCAAATAATATGCCTGATAAGGAGTTAATATCCAAAATATATAAACAGCTCATACAACTCAATATCCAAAAAACAAATAACCTGATTTAAAAATGGGCAGGAGACCTGAATACACATTTTTCCAAAGAAAACATACAGATGGCCAATAGGCACATGAAAAGATGCTAACAACACTAATCATTAGGGAAATGCAAATCAAAACCACGATGAGATATCAACTCACATGTGTCAGAATCGCTATCATCAAAAAGATCACAAATAACAAATGTTGGCAAGTAAGTGGAGAAAAGAGAACACTTGTACACTGTTTCCCACTATGGAAAACAGTATGGAGGTTCCTCAAAAAAAATCCTAAAAATTAAGCTACCATATGATCCAGCAATTCCACTCCTGAATATATATCCAAAGAAAACAAAAACATTAATTCAAAAATACACATGCACCCCAATGTTCATAGCAGCATTATTTACAATTGCCAAGATGTGGAAGCAACATAAGTGTCCATCAACAGATGAATGGATAAAGAAGATGTGGTATACATATACAATAGAATATTACTCGGCCATAAAAAAGAATAAAATTTTTCCATTTGCAACTACATAGATGGACCTAGAGGGTATTATCCTTAGTGAAATAACTCAGAGAGACAAAGACAAGTACTCTATTTTATCACTTATATGTGGAATACAAAAAATAAAACAAATGAATGAATATGACAAAGCAGAAACAGATTCGCAGATATAGAGGTCAAACTACTGGTTACCAGTGGGGAAAGGGAAGAGGAGGAAGATGGAATTAAGAGGTACAAACTACTATGTATAAAATAAATAAGCCCCAAAATACATTATACAGCACAGGGAAATATAGCCCTTTTTAAAATAACAACTTTAAATGAAGTACAGTCTATAAAAATATTTAATCACTATGTTGTATGCCTAAAACTAATATAATATTTTAAATAATTGATACTCAATGAAAGAAAAAGATATATGCACCCATATGTTCACTGCAGCATTATTTACAATAACTAAGATATGGAAGCAAACTAAGTGCCTATCAATAGATAAATGCATAAAGAAGATGTGGTACATATATACAATGGAATATTACTCAGCCATAAAAAAAAGAATGAAATTTTACCATTTGTAAAAACACGGATGGGGGCTCCCCTGGTGGCGCAGTGGTTGAGAGTCTGCCTGCCAATGCAGGGGACACAGGATCGTGCCCCGGTCCAGGAGGATCCCACGTGCCGCGGGGCGGCTGGGCCTGTGAGCCATGGCCGCTGAGCCTGCACATCTGGAGCCTGTGCTCCACAACGGGAGAGGCCACAGCAGTGAGAGGCCCACGTACCACAACAAAACAAAACAAAACACGGATGTACCTAGAGGGTATTATGTTAGGTGAAATAAGTCAGACAGAGAAAGACAAATACCTTATGATTTCACTTTTATGTGGAATCTAAAAATATAACAAATGAACAAACATAGAAAGACAGAAACAGAGTTATAGATACAAAGAACAAACAGGTGGTTGCCAGAGGGAAGGGGTTTGGGGAGAGGAAAGAAATAGGTGAGGGAGATTAAGAGGTACAAAATTCTAGTTGCAAAATAAATGAGTCATGATTATAATATGTACAGTGTGGGGAACATAGTCAATAACTATGTAATATCTTTATATGGTGACATATCATAACTAGACTTATCAAGATGATCATTTTGAAATGTATAGAATATTGATTCACTATGTTGTGTAATAGGAATTAACACAGTGCTGTAGGTCAATTTAAAAAATGAAAAAAAACTATCTGAATTGTACCAATGCTTGTGTACATGTGCAAACATTCATCCACCTGTATACTTATATTTGTTGTATTTTATTGTACGCAGATGATGCCTCCAAGAAAATTGATTTAAAAACAGATGAAGAGTAAAAAGGGAGGACTTGTTCTACCAAATGGTGAAACATAATATAATGGCACAGTATTAAAACAATGTGATATGAGTACAAGTTTGTTCTGACCCATGCATGTATCCAATCCTAATATCATTTCTATCTTATGATCATGAACATTTATGATACTTGCAGTTCTGCTGCAAAAAACTGTCTAGAAGCATTACGCCCTGGACCTTTTGCGTTCATTGTATTTTCTCTAGGGCTTCTCTATCAAGTGAGTAATCAAAATCACCCAATGTTCAGACTGTAACTTTAACAGTCTTCCCTCCCCATACTGCTGATTCCAGTGTGAAGCAATACCCTAAAGGATACTTGATGGTCTGTTCTCACATTAATCTTCAATAAGACACTTATCAAATGTCCAAAGGTTAAGCACAGGTTTGAAAGATTTTATATATTTAGTCTGGAACCAAAAGCTCATTGTAGACTTCCCTTTTTTCCTGTCAGCAATAATATTTGGGGAATATTCTTATATTTGTCCAAAACTCTTCAACCTATTAAATCTAGATGGTATATTCTTGTATGTAATTCAACCTTGATTTCATTACTGCCAATATTTTGCACAGTACTCAGTCATATTTGAGATAACATTTATGACAAAGAGTTGAACTAAAACAATAAATTTATCAATTTTCCAATTATCAGACTTACTTCCTCAGTACCACAGTCACAGATTTCATTTCCTTCCACTCTGCCGTTGCCACAGATTGTTGCCGGAGCCCTCTGCATTTGTGGCTTATTCTGAAGACACTGGGCACCCATATTTGAAATGAAATTTTCAAAGTCACTCAAACTGCAACTGCTAAAAGTCTTCACACCACTGGATTGCCTAAAGATGAATCCATATAATGTCATGGCAGTATACTTCTGAAAACACAATTCTATATTATATAAGTTAATTTCAAAATGTTAAATTCAAGAGGTAATGATAAATGTTCATAACAAGTGCTCAGAGGCCAAAGTCATTCTGCAGGAGGTCATGTGATTTCATTCACTGGAATACATATCTTCTTAAAACAAAATTAAGTTCAATAGGCAAAATGAAACAACCCAACTAGAAAATGGACAAAGGATTTGGATAGACATTTCCCCAAAGAAGACACATATAAATAACCAGCAGGTATCTTAAAAGGTTATCAATATAACTAATCATCAGAGAAATGAAAAAAAAAAAAAGACCTCACACCTGTTAAGATGGCTATGATTCTTTAAAAAATAGATAAACAGTGCTGTCGAGGATGTGGAGAAATTGGAACCCTAGTACATTGTTTATGGAAATGTAACTTGGTCCAGGCTCTTTTGAAAACAGGTGTGAGCTTCCTCAAAAAATTAAAACTAGAACAACCATATGATCCAGCAATCCTACTTCTGGGTATATATCTAAAACTATTGAAATCAGGATATATAAGTTATATCTGCCCTCCCATGTTTATTGCAGCAATATTCATGACAGCAAAGATATGGAGTCAACCTAAATGTCCACTGAAAGATGAATGGATAAAGAAAATGTGGTACATATCTGCAATGGAATATTATTCAGCCTTAAAAAAAAAAGAAGCAAGTCCTGCCATATGCAACAACACAGAAAAACCTCGAGGACATTATGCTAAGTGAAATAAGCTAGTCACAGAAAGTGAAATACTTCATGCTTTCACTTATACAAGATATTTAAAACAGTCAAACCCATAGATGCAGAGTTGACAAGGGGCTAGGAGGAGGGGGAAATGGGGAGTTGTAAAATGGGTATAAAGTTTCAGTTATACAAGATGAATAAATTATAGAGATCTGCTGTTCAACATAGTGCCTGTAGTTAAGTAATAAATTTAAAATTGGTTAAGAGAATTCCTGTTGAGTATTTCAACTACAATTAAAAAAATTAAGAACAGATTAGAGAATGACCAAGATTTTGGAGTAGGAAGACTCTAAGCTCACCTCCTCCCATGGGCACATCAAATTTACAACTATTTACAGAGCAATTTTTGATGAGAAAGACTAGAAGAGTAGCAGAAAAGATCTTCTACAACTAAAGATATGAAGAAGGAACCACAAGTAGATGGGTGGGAAGGGTGGAGACGTGGTAAAGGCAAGACCCATACCCCTGGGTGGGTGACCCACCAGTGAGCCAGTTCTAGCCTCCCTGAGACCAGCCACCCCCCCACCAGCCAGCTCAACACTCGCACAACCTCTCCCACCAGGGGATACCACCAGCCCTGGTATCTCCTGGACTCTGGCCCCACCAACCAGTGGGCAGACACCAGCCCCACCAGGACCATCAGAGCCCTGCAGCCTGCCATGTCAGGCCCCGGCTGACCCACCAGCAGGACAGCACCAGGCCCAGGACCCTCTGAGCTACACGAGTAGATTAACACCAGCTCTGGGACACCTCGGACCCCTTCATCAGCCAACCCGGGATCCAGCCCTGCTTACTAGCAGGCTGTCAACAGCTTTGGACACACTGGACCATGCAGTAAGCCATGTCAGGAACTGGTCCCACCCACCAGCAGACTGATACTCGATCCAGGACCCCTGGCCCCATAGCCACCCACCCCAATCCCAGGTCCACCCACCACTGGGCCAGCACTAGCCCAGGACCCCATGGGTTTCCACGGTCAGCCACCTTGTGACACAGCTCCACCCACCAGTGGCCAGCAGCCTCCGAACAAGGCAGGGACTGGCAACCAACTGGACAGGGAGCCAGTCCAGCCAAGTCTACCAGACCACCCACAGTAGTCAGCCTGTCACAATAGAAGGACCCTCACAGTCCTCTTAGGGGGACCACTAGAGCATATAGCTCTGGGACCAGAGAGGAGTGTGCTGCTGTGATGCATAGGACATCTACAAAAGGTCACTTCTCCAAGTTCGGGAAACAACCAAATACCGTATACATAGAAATAAAAACAGCAAATTAGGAAACATGAGGCAACAGAGGAATACGTTCCAAATGAAGGAAAAAGATAAAACCCCAAAAGAAGAACTGAGTGAAGAGGAGACAAGCAATCTACTTGATACAGAGTTCAAGGTAACAATCATAAAGATGCTCAAAAAATTCGGGAGAAGAATGGATGAACAGGGTGAGACATGAACAAAGAGTTAGAAAATGCAAAGAAGAAACAAAGAGAGATGAAGAATACAATACTTGAAATAAGAAATCTACCACAACGAATCAACAATAGGTTAGATGATACAGAGGAACAAATCAGTGAGCTAGAATAGAGTAGTGAAAAATCATTGAAGCTGAACAGGAAAAAGAAACATGTATAAAAAGAAATGAGGACAGCTTAAGAGACCTCTGGGACGATATCAAGCATACTAACAGTCACATTATAGTAGTCCCAGAAGGAGAAGATAGAGAGAAAATGGGGCAGAGAACATATTGTATTTGAAGACATAATAGCTGAAGACTTCCCTAACCTGGGAAAGGAAACAGACATCCAGGTACAGGAGTTACGGAGAGTCCCAAAGAGGATTAACCCAAAGAGGAACACACCAAGACACACTGTAGTGAAAATGACAAAAATTAAAGATAAAGACAGAATGTTAAAAGCAGCAAGGAAAAAGCAACAAGTTACATACAAAGGAACTCCTGTAAGGCTATCATCTGACTTTATAGCAGAAACTCTGCAGGCCAGAAGAGAGTGGCCCCGTATATTTAAAGTGATGAAAGGAAGAAAAACTACAACCAAGAATACTCTAGCTGGCAAGGCTTTCATTCAGATTTGATGGCAAGATCAAAACTTTTACAGACAAGCAAATGCCAATAAAAGAGCACCACCAAACCAGCTTTACAAGAAATGTTAAAGGAACTTCTCTATGTGAAAAAGAAAAGGCCACAACTAGAAATATGAAAATTACAAAAGAAAAATTCTTATAGGGAACTTCAAATATACAATAAAGGTAATAAATCAACAGCTTATAAATCTAGTAGGAAGGTTAGAAGAAAAAAGTAGTAAAATCATCTACATCTACAATAAGTAGTTAAGGGATAAACAAACAAAAAGGTGATGTCAATACAGTAAACATTGGGGGTGGGAAGTAAAAATGCAGGGTTGTTAAAACGTGTTTGAACTTAAGAGATCAGCAACTTAAAACAAGCATATATATATTGCTATATACAAACCTCATGGTAATGACAAACCAAAAATCTATAGTAGATATACACACACAAAAGAGAAAGACATCCAAACATAACACCAAATGTAGGCATCAAATCATAAGAAACGAGAAAAAAGGAAGAGGACCTCAACAAAAAAAGAACTACAGGGCCTCCCTGGTGGCGCAAGTGGTTGAGAGTCCGCCTGCCGATGCAGGGGATACGGGTTCGTGCCCCGGTCTGGGAGGATCCCATATGCCGCGGAGCGGCTGGGCCCGTGAGCCATGGCCGCTGAGCCTGCGCATCCGGAGCCTGCGCGTCCGGAGCCTGTGCTCCGCAACGGGGGAGGCCACAACAGTGAGAGGCCCGCATACCGCAAAAAAAAAAAAAAAAGAACTACAAAAACAACTCCGAAACAATTAACAAAATGGGAATAAGTACATACATATCAATAATTAATTTAAATGTAAATGGACTAAATGCTCCAATCAAAGGCACAGAGTGGCTGAATGGATACAAAAACAACACCCATACATATGCTTCCTACAAGAGACTCACTTCAGATCTAAACATATGACAAATCCACAGCTAATATCATACTCAAATGTGAAAAGCTGAAAGCATTTCCTCCAAGATCAGGAATAAGACAAGGATTTCCACTCTCACCAATTTTATTCAACATAGTATTGGAAGTCCTAGCCACAGCAATCAGACTAGAAAAAGAAATAAAAGGAATCCACATTGGGAACAAAGAAAGAAAACTGTCACTTTTTGCAGATGACATGATACTATATATAGAAAATCCTAAAGACACCACCAAAAAACTACTAGAACTTATCAATGAATTCAGTAAATGTGCAGGATACAAAATTAACATACGGAAATGTGATACATTTCTATACATTAACAACAAAGTATCAGAAAGAGAAATTAAGAAAACAATCCCATTAACAATTGCTGTTAAAATGATCATACTACCCAAGGAAATCTATAGATTCAATGCAATTTCTATCAAAATATTAATGGCATTTTTCACAGAGCTAGAACAAATAATTATAAAATTTGTATGGAAGCACAACAGACTCCAAATAGCCACAGAAATCTTGAAAAAGAACAGAGTTGGAGGTATCACACTCCCTGATTTCAAACTATGGTACAAAGTGCCAGTCATCCAACAAGTATGGTACTGGCACAAAAACAGACACATGGATAAGTGGAACAGAACAGAAAGCCCAGAAACAAACTCACACACTTATGGTCAATTAATCTATGACAAAGAAGGCAAGAATATAAAATGGAGAAAAGACGGCCTGTTCAATAAATTGTGTTGGGAAAACTGGACAGTTACATGCAAAAGAAACAAACTAGACTACTCTCTCACACTATGTAGAAAAATAAATTCAAAACAGATTAAAGCCTTAAAGGTAAGACCTTAAACCATAAAACTTCTAGAAGTAAACAGGCAGTAAGCTCTTTAGACATTGATCTTAGTAATATTTTTTTGTATCTGTCTCTTCAGGCAAGGGAAACAAAAGCAAAAATAAATAAATGGGACTACATCAAACTGAAAAGCTTTTGTACAGTGAAGGAAACTATCAACAAAATGAAATGGTGGCCTACTGAATGGGAGAAGATACTTGCAAATGACATAGCTAATAACAGGTTGATATTTAAAATATACAAGGAACTCATACAATTCAACATCAATAAAACAACCCAACTGAAAAAGTGTGTAGAGGACCTGAATAGCCCTTTTCCAAAGAAGACATACAGATGGCCAACAGGCACATGAAAATATGCTCAACATCGTTAGTCATTACGGAAACTGAATCACAAGAAGATACTACCTCACACCTGTCAGAAGGGTTATTATCAAAAAAGACAACAAATAGCAAGTGTTGGCAAGGATGTGGAGAAAAGGAAACCCTCATGCACTGTTGGTGGGAATGTAAATTGGCACAGTCACTCTGAAGAACAGTATGGAGATTCTTCAAAATTTCAAAACAGAACTACCATATGATTTGTCAATTCCACTCCTGTGTATTTATCTGAAGAAACAAAAATGCAAATTAGAAAAGATACATGCATCCCTATGTTCACTAGAGCATTATTTACAATAGTTAAGGTATGGAAACAACCTAAGTGCCCATCAATAGATTAGTGGGAATAGAAGATGTGGTGTGTGTGTGTGTGTATATATATATATATATATATATATATATATATATATATATACACACACACACACACAGTGGAAATTACCATAAAAAAGAAGGAAAGCTTGCCATTTGTGATAACATGGATGGAACTAGGGGGCATTATGCTAAGTGAAATAAGTCAGGCAGAGAAAGATAAATACTGTATGATTTCACTAATATGTGGAATCTAAAAAACAAAACAAATGAACTAACAGAGCAAAACAGAAACAGTTATAGAATCAGAGAACAAAGAGGTGGTTTCTGGGGTGGGGGGGGAGAAATAGGTGAGGGAGATTAAAAGGTGCAAACTTCTAGCTGCAAAATAAATGAATCACAGGTATAAAATGTACTGTGGGGACTTCCTTGGCAGTCCAGTGGTTAAGACTCTGCACTTCCACTGCAGGGAGCGCCAGTTCGATCCCTGGTCGGGCAACTAAGATCCCACGTGCCTCTCAGCGTGGCCAAAATAAATAAATAAAATAAAATAGTTAAAATAAAATAAATAAAAGTAAAATATTTAAAATAAAATGGGGAACACAGTAACTATGTACTATCTGTATGGTGACATATAACTAGACTTATCATGGTGATCATTTTGAAATGTATAGAAATATCAAATCACTACGTTGTATAACAGGACTAACAAAACAAACAAAAAACTCATAGAAAAAGAAATCAGATGTGTGGGGGGAAGGGGAACTGCATGAAGGCAATCAAAGTCACAAACTCCCAGTTATAAGTAAGTACTAGGGATGTAATGTACAATGTTATAAATATAATTAACATTGCTCTATGTTATGTATGAAATTTGTTGAGAGTGAATCCTAAGAGTTCTCATCACATGAAAAAAAAATTTTCTTTAATTATTTATCTATATGAGATGATGGATGTTCATAAACTTATTGTGATAATCATTTCATGATGGATGTAAATCAAATCATTATGCTGTATACCCTAAATTTATACAGTGCTATATGTCAGTTATATTTCAGGAAAACTGGAAGAAAAAACAGAATAGATAAATTTTATTTTTTATATGCATTACAAACTAAATCTACCTAAGAGAAAGTTTTGAGCTTCTGGGTGTGGTTGTATGTAAATTCTTGCATATACAGAAAAAATATGGTTATGTACGTGTATGATAGCTCTGCCTAGGTGAAATACAACTGAAATAATGGCAGGGAGAAAACCAAATATCCATTATGTAAATTCCCAGATGTATATAAACAACTCTTCAAACTTCTATTTCCTCTATCTTTCCCCTGACCAAATTAAGAATCAAACACTTTGAAAGTTTGAATCTCTTCTATTTCAATGGTTTTTCAATGTTTATTCATATGTTTGTACTACATATATAATATGATAGATAATTCATTGAATTGTAAGTTGTTTGAAGCAGGAATTTTGTCATCTTTATGGTTGGTATCACTTATTACCTGCACAGTTCTAAGCAAACATAGAACCAACTGTCTGTTGATTCTTCCTAATAACAAGAAACTTTCGTTAAACAGACTGTACTGTGCTTAGTCCTGAGCTTTCTCAAAGATTTCACAGAAATTGTATATTAATCAAAATTTAACATAATTACCATAATTACCATATACCAATAATAAAAATAACTTCAGACAATATTTCCATAAGATGAGTCACTCTGCATATGCAGTACAACTTTGTAAGGTAAGGAGGTAACTGACATTTATTGAGCGCCTATTATCATCCAGATATTTTATTCACTTGATTATTTAATCCTCACAACAAACCAAAGAGGTTGGTATTGTCATCAACATTTTATAGAAACTGAATTAAAGTTCAGAGAAGCTAGAAACCTCCTCAAACTCAGATAGTTTGTACATTAGCAGGATCAGTATTCACACACAGTTATCTAAGACTCCAAATTCAGGTACTTTTTACTCAAAATTTCATCTTTGAACAGTAAATAATGCAATAAAATATTTATATTAAATATTAATAGATATTTTACTATAAACCATAAATTTTGACGATCTTAGCATCAAAACTGAAAGGTGAAGAAAACTTTTAAATAAAAAAACTATAGACAGATACACCAGAAATACAGCTACACGTGGAACAACTCCTACAGAACACCTACTGAACGCTGGCAGAAGACCCCAGACCTCCCAAAAGGCAAGAAACTCCCCACATACCTGGGTAGGGCAAAGCAGAGAGATTCCCACACAGAGGATCGGTGCCGAGCGGCACTCACCAGCCCGAGAGGCTTGTCTGCTCCCCCGCCGGGGCAGGCGGCGCTGGAGCTGAGGCTCGGGCTTCGGTCAGAGCTCAGGGAGAGGACTGGGGCTGGCGGCGAGAACTCAGCCTGAAGGGGGCTAATGTGCCACAGCTAGCCGGGAGGGAGTCCGGGAAAACTCTGGAGCTGCCGAAGAGGCAGGAGACTCTTTTCTTCCCTCTTGGTTTCCTGGTGCGCGAGGAGAGGGGATTAAGAGCGCCGCGTAAAGGAGCTCCAGAGACGCGCGCGAGTCGCGGCTGAAAGCGCGGAGCCCAGAGACGGGCGTGGGACGCTGGGGCTGCTGCTGCCGCCGCCAAGAAGCCTGTGTGCGAGCGCAGGTCACTGTCCACACCGCCCTTCCGGGAGCCTGTGCAGCCTGCCACTGCCGGGGTCCCGGGATCCAGGGGCGGCTTCCCTGGGAGAACGCACGGCGCGCCTCGGGCTGGTGCAACGTCACGCCGACCTCTGCCGCTGCAGGCTCGCCCCGCACTCCGTGCCCCTCCCTCCCGCCTGGCCTGAGTGAGCCAGAGTCCCCAAAGAGGCTGCTCCTTTAACCCTGTCCTGTCTGAGCGAAGAACAGACGCCCTCCGGCGACCTACACGCAGAGGCGGGGCCAAATCCAAAGCTGAGACCCAGGAGCTGTGGGAACAAAGAAGAGAAAGGGAAACCTCTCCCAGTAGCCTCAGAAGCAGCGGATTAAAGCTCCACAATCAACTTCATGTACCCTGCATCTGTGGAATACATGAATAGACAACAAATCATCCCAAATTGAGGAGCCAGGAGTCAGTGCTGTGCCTCTGAGGTGGGAGAGCGAACTTCAGGACACTGGTCCACAAGAGACCTCCCAGCTCCACATAATATCAAACGGCGAAAATCTTCCAGAGATCTCCATCTCAACACCAGCACCCAGCTTCACTCAACGACCAGCAAGCTACAGTGCTGGACACCCTATGCCAAACAACTAGCAAGACAGGAACACAACGCCACCCATTAGCAGAGAGGCTGCCTCAAATCATAAAAAGTCCGCAAACACCCCAAAACACACCACCAGACGTGGACTTGCCCACCAGAAAGACAAGATCCAGCCTCATCCACCAGAACACAGGCAGTAGTCCCCTCCACCAAGAAGCCTACACAACCCACTAAACCAACCTTAGCCACTGGGGACAGACACCAAAAACAACGGGAACTACGAACCTGCCGCCTGCAAAAAGGAGACCCCAAACACAGTAACATAAGCAAAATGAGAAGACAGAAAAACACACAGCAGGAGAAGGAGCAAGATAAAAACCCACCAGACCTAACAAATGAAGAGGTAATAGGCAGTCTATCTGAAAAAGAATTCAGAATAATGATGGTAAAGATGATCCAAAATCTTGGAAATAGAATAGACAAAATGCAAGAAACAGTTAACAAGGGCCTAGAAGAACTAAAGACGAATCAAGCATCGATTAAAAACACAATAAATGAAATAAAAAATACTCTAGATGGGATCAATAGCAGAATAACTGAGGCAGAAGAACGGATAAGTGAGGTGGAAGATAAAATAGTGGAAATAACTGCTGCACAGCAAAATAAAGAAAAAAGAATGAAAAGAACAGAGGACAGTCTCAGAGACCTCTGGGACAACATTAAACGCACCAACATTCGAATTATAGGGGTTCCAGAAGAAGAAGAGAAAAAGAAAGGGACTGAGAAAATATTTGAAGAGATTATAGTTGAAAACTTCCCTAATATGGGAAAGGAAATAGTTAATCAAGTCCAGGAGGCACAGAGAGTCCCATACAGAATAAATCCAAGGAGAAATACGCCAAGACACATATTAATCAAACTGTCAAAAATTAAACACAAAGAAATCATATTAAAAGCAGCAAGGCAAAAACAACAAATAACACACAAGGGAATCCCCATCAGGATAACAGCTGATCTCTCAGCAGAAACTCTACAAGCCAGAAGGGAGTGGCAGGACATAATTAAAGTGATGAAGGAGAAAAACCTGCAACCAAGATTACTCTACCCAGCAAGGATCTCATTCAGATTTGATGGAGAAATTAAAACCTTTACAGACAAGCAAAAGCTGAGAGAGTTCAGCACCACCAAACCAGCTTTACAACAAATGCTAAAGGAACTTCTCTAGGCAAGAAACACAACAGAAGGAAAAGAACTACAATAACGAACCCAAAACAATTAAGAAAATGGGAATAGGAACATACATATCAATAATTACCTTAAATGTAAATGGACTAAATGCTCCCACCAAAAGACACAGACTGGCTGAATGGATACAAAAACAAGACCCATATATATGCTGTCTACAAGAGACCCACTTCAGACCTAGAGACACATACAGACTGAAAGTAAGGGGATGGAAAAAGATATTCCATGCAAATGGAAACCAAAAGAAAGCTGGAGTAGCAATTCTCATATCAGACAAAATAGACTTTAAAATAAAGACTACTAGAAGAGACAAAGAAGGACACTACATAATGATCAAGGGATCAATCCAAGAAGAAGATATAACAATTGTAAATATTTATGCACCAAACATAGGAGCACCTCAATACATAAAGGAAATATTAACAGCCATAAAAGGAGAAATCGACAGTAACACAATCATAGTAGGGGACTTTAACACCCCACTTTCACCAATGGACAGGTCATCCAAAATGAAAATAAATAAGGAAACACAAGCTTTAAATGATACATTAAACAAGATGGACTTAATTGATATTTATAGGACATTCCATCCAAAAACAACAGAATACACATTTTTCTCAAGTGCTCATGGAACATTCTCCAGGATAGATCATATCTTGGGTCACAAATCAAGCCTTGGTAAATTTAAGAAAATTGAAATTGTATCAAGTATCTTTTCCGACCACAATGCTGTGAGACTAGATATCAATTACAGGAAAAGAGCTGTAAAACATACAAACACATGGAGGCTAAACAATACACTACTTAAAAACGAAGTGATCACTGAAGAAATCAAAGAGGAAATTAAAAAATACCTAGAAACAAATGACAATGGAGACACGACGACCCAAAACCTATGGGATGCAGCAAAAGCAGTTCTAAGAGGGAAGTTTATGGCAATACAATCCCACCTTAAGAAACAGGAAATATCTCGAATAAACAACCTAACCTTGCACCTAAAGCAATTAGAGAAAGAAGAACAAAAACATCCCAAAGTTAGCAGAAGGAAAGAAATCATAAAAATCAGATCAGGGCCTCCCTGGTGGCGCAAGTGGTTGAGAGTCCGCCTGCCGATGCAGGGGATACGGGTTCGTGCCCCGGTCTGGGAGGATCCCATATGCCGCGGAGCGGCTGGGCCCGTGAGCCATGGCCGCTGGGCCTGCGCGTCCGGAGCCTGCGCGTCCGGAGCCTGTGCTCCGCAACGGGGGAGGCCACAACAGTGAGAGGCCCGCATACCGCAAAAAAAAAAAAAAAAAAAAAAAAAAAAAAATCAGATCAGAAATAAATGAAAAAGAAATGAAGGAAACGATAGCAAAGATCAATAAAACTAAAAGCTGGTTCTTTGAGAAGATAAACAAAATTGATAAACCATTAGCCAGACTCATCAAGAAAAAAAGGGAGAAGACTCAAATCAATAGAATTAGAAATGAAAAAGGAGAAGTAACAACTGACACTGCAGAAATACAAAAGATCATGAGAGATTACTATAAGCAACTCTATGCCAATAAAATGGACAACCTGGAAGAAATGGACAAATTCTTAGAAATGCACAACCTGCCAAGACTGAATCAGGAAGAAATAGAAAATATGAACAGACCAATCACAAGCACTGAAATTGAAACTGTGATTAAAAATCTTCCAACAAACAAAAGCCCAGGACCAGATGGCTTCACAGGCGAATTCTATCAAGCATTTAGAGAAGAGCTAACACCTATCCTTCTCAAACTCTTCCAAAATATAGCAGAGGGAGGAACACTCCCAAACTCATTCTACGAGGCCACCATCACCTTGATACCAAAACCAGACAAGGATGTCACAAAGAAAGAAAACTACAGGCCAATATCACTGATGAACATAGATGCAAAAATCCTCAACAAAATACTAGCAAACAGAATCCAACAGCACATTAAAAGGATCATACACCATGATCAAGTGGGGTTTATTCCAGGAATGCAAGGATTCTTCAATATACGCAAATCAATCAATGTGATACACCATATTAACAAGTTGAAGGAGAAAAACCATATGATCATCTCAATAGATGCAGAGAAAGCTTTTGACAAAATTCAACACCCATTTATGATAAAAACCCTGCAGAAAGTAGGCATAAAGGGAACTTTCCTCAACATAATAAAGGCCATATATGACAAACCCACAGCCAGCATCGTCCTCAATGGTGAAAAACTGAAACCATTTCCACTAAGATCAGGAACAAGACAAGGTTGCCCACTCTCACCACTCTTATTCAACATAGTTTTGGAAGTTTTAGCCACAGCAATCAGAGAAGAAAAGGAAATAAAAGGAATCCAAATGGGAAAAGAAGAAGTAAAGCTGTCACTGTTTGCAGATGACATGATACTATACATAGAGAATCCTAAAGATGCTACCAGAAAACTACTAGAGCTAATCAATGAATTTGGTAAAGTTGCAGGATACAAAATTAATGCACAGAAATCTCTGGCATTCCTATATACTAATGATGAAAAATCTGAAAGTGAAATCAAGGAAACACTCCCATTTACCATTGCAACAAAAAGAATAAAATATCTAGGAATAAACCTACCTAAGGAGACAAAAGACCTGTATGCAGAAAATTATAAGACACTGATGAAAGAAATTAAAGATGATACAAATAGATGGAGAGATGTACCATGTTCTTGGATTGGAAGAATCAACATTGTGAAAATGACTCTACTACCCAAAGCAATCTACAGATTCAATGCAATCCCTATCAAACTACCACTGGCATTTTTCACAGAACTAGAACAAAAAATTTCACAATTTGTATGGAAACACAAAAGACCCCGAATAGCCAAAGCAATCTTGAGAACGAAAAACGGAGCTGGAGGAATCAGGCTCCCTGACTTCAGACTATACTACAAAGCTACAGTAATCAAGACAGTATGGTACTGGCACAAAAACAGAAAGATAGATCAATGGAACAGGATAGAAAGCCCAGAGATAAACCCACGGACATATGGTCACCTTATCTTTGATAAAGGTGGCAGGAATGTACAGTGGAGAAAGGACAGTCTCTTCAATAAGTGGTGCTGGGAAAACTGGACAGGGACATGTAAAAGTATGAGATTAGATCACTCCCTAACACCATACACAAAAATTAGCTCAAAATGGATTAAAGACCTAAATGTAAGGCCAGACACTATCAAACTCCTAGAGGAAAACATAGGCAGAACACTCTATGACATAAATCACAGCAAGATCCTTTTTGACCCACCTCCTAGAGTAATGGAAATAAAGACAAAAATAAACACATGGGACCTAATGAAACTTCAAAGCTTTTGCACAGCAAAGGAAACCATAAACAAGACCAAAAGACAACCCTCAGAATGGGAGAAAATATTTGCAAATGAAGCAACTGACAAAGGATTAATCTCCAAAATTTATAAGCAGCTCATGCAGCTCAATAGCAAAAAAACAAACAACCCAATCCAAAAATGGGCAGAAGACCTAAATAGACATTTCTCCACAGAAGATATACAGACAGCCAACAAACACATGAAAGGATGCTCAACATCTTTACTCATTAGAGAAATGCAAATCAAAACTACAATGAGATATCATCTCACACCAGTCAGAATGGCCATCATCAAAAAATCTAGAAACAATAAATGCTGGAGAGGTTGTGGAGAAAAGGGAACACTCTTGCACTGCTGGTGGGAATGTGAATTGGTACAGCCACTATGGAGAACGGTATGGAGGTTCCTTAAAAAACTACAAATAGAACTACCATATGACCCAGCAATCCCACTACTGGGCATATACCCTGAGAAAACCATAAGTCAAAAAGAGTCATGTACCAAAATGTTCATAGCAGCTCTATTCACAATAGCCCGGAGATGGAAACAACCTAAGTGTCCATCATCGGATGAATGGGTAAAGAAGATGTGGCACATATATACAATGGAATATTACTCAGCCATAAAAAGAAATGAAATTGAGCTATTTGTAATGAGGTGGATGGACCTAGAGTCTGTCATACAGAGTGAAGTAAGTCAGAAAGAGAAAGACAAATACTGTATGCTGAGACATATATATGGAATTTAAGAAAAAGATGTCATCAAGAACATAGGGGTAAGACAGGAATAAAGACACAGACCTACTAGAGAATGGACTTGAGGATATGGGGAGGGGGAAGGGTAAGCTGTGACAAAGTGAAAGAGCGGCATGGACATATATACACTACCAAACGTAAGGTAGATAGCTAGTGGGAAGCAGCCGCATAGCACAGGGAGATCAGCTCGGTTCTTTGTGACCGCCTGGAGGGGTGGGATAGGGAGGGTGGGAGGGAGACGCAAAAGGGAGGGGATATGGGAACATATGTATATGTATAACTGATTAAATTTGTAAAATAAAAAAAAAATGGTTCTGAAGAACCTAGGAGCAGGACAGGAATAAAGATGCAGACGTAGAGAATGGACTTGAGGACACCGGGAGGGGGAAGGGTAAGCTGGGACGAAGTGAGAGAGTGGCATGGACATATATACGCTACCAAATGTAAAATAGATAGCTAGTGGGAAGCAGCCGCATAGCACAGGGAGATCAGCTCCATGCTTTGTGACCACCTAGAGGGGTGGGATAGGGAGGGTGTGAGGGAGGGAGCTGCAAGAGGGAAGAGACATGGGGATATATGTATATGTATAGCTGATTCACTTTGTTATAAAGCAGAAACTAACACACCACTGTAAAGCAATTATACTCCAATAAAGATGTTAAAAAAACAAAACAAAACAAAACAAAACAAAACTATATAATATTTTTGATCTGGGAATTATTTATAGCTAACTGTATATAATCCCTAATTATTCACCTTTTCGCTGCCCATATGGCAGTTCTTAACTAAGAATGTGTGTTCCCAAAGTTTACTTGAATCAGTTATCTGAAGTTTTTCCTAACATTCATTTGGTTGCGATTTTACACTCTAAATTCTAATGCTATGTTATTTTGCTCCCAAATTATTTTATAAAGGCTTATTGAAACTATGATATAACTAGCCTAAGTTCTGTATTCAAAGAACAGAGAAATTATGTGACAGAAGGAAATTATGCAAAAAAATTGTTGTACTCTCTACCATTTTTCTGAAGTTGGGGTTAGCACTTGACAGCATTTTATAGTATTTCATTTTTCTTTCAGGGTCCGTCTCTTGTCTACACTTCTTTCCCAACATTCCATATTCTCACTGTTCTTGTGTATCCTTACACCACCATTTTAATACCTCTTGGGGCTTTCTACTCCTCAAATAAGAAGAGATACCAGCACACTGATAAGTAACTTACTTGATTAATTGCATCCTCACAACAACTGTGAGATATACCTATCATGATCTTCATTTTTCAGATGAGAAAAATAAGGGTTAGGGAAAATAGCAAACAAGTGAAAGATTCCAAAGCCCACATTCTCCTCAATGTATTCCTTACTCCAAGATGGTATCTCCCCTTCCCCAATCAAATTCCCATAGCTTAGTAAAATTGGTCTTAGTAAGAAATTAAGAGAAAGCAATAAGAATAAAATAATTCAATTTCTTTGGATAACTGATAACTCCATACTCCTTCTAAATGTTTTTGCCTTTTTGTAAAATGATGCAACTGGATAGGTAAGCAAACCTTCACCATGAGTTTTCCCTAAGTTCCTACATTCATAGCTTTTGCCATTTTCTATGCTCTTTCCTCCCTCCACTTCTGAACTCATTTGTTTGTGTAGACTATGTTAAAAGTTACCCACTTTTAAAAAGTAGATATAAATTGCATCATCAAAATAATACACTAGGAGGATTACTGAACTAAAGAATGAAGTTTGTACGAATACATTTTAATGTTCTTTTGCTACTTGGTTTAAATTAATTCCAATATATTAACTGTCCTCTATATGAAGTCAATATGGAGTAGAGAAAATAACAAAAGCTTTGAGTTAGATAAACCTGTTGACTAGTACCAATCTTGTGACTTATGAGCTTTTAAGCAAAGTGATCCAACTCTCTAAGTCTCAGTTTTCTCATCTACAAGATACGGATAGTACCCATCCATTTCTTAGGGTTGTCAGGAGGATTAAATGTTAATAAACAAGTAAAGTACCTAATTCAACTCTTTGGCTTATAGTGAGTACCCAATAAATCACTGGTGACATTACTGATATCAGCTGAAGTTGGCCATTTATCTGTATACCCAATGTAGAGTCACTTGGCTCTCTGTACTCCAGGGCTTTAAAAAAAAAAAACACATGGAAAAAGACAAATGGAAATAATAATATTTGCCTTACTTACTCACATGCCTTCTTTGAAAATTACATAAAATAATGAATGAGATGTACTCCAGAAATGTAAAAGATATATCTATCTACATTTATAGATAGATCTTATATATTCATTTATATATCTTACATATATATGCATATAAAATTGTTAGATTTTATAAAAACTAAGATAATACTTGCTCTACACACATCACAAAAGTTTTTTAAGAAACTGGACAATATGTATGAAAGCAGTTTAAATGTCATAAAGCACCATACAAATCCAAAAGTTTACACAGATTCTAAAGCCGGAATGCCTGGGTTCAAAACTCAGGACTGCCACAACCAGCTCTCTGACCACAGATAGTTATCCTTTTATAATTCAGTTTCTTATCTGTAAAGATGAGAATAGTAGGACCTACCCTAAAGAGACGTGAGGATCAAATGACTTAACATATGTAAAGTGTTTGAAATAGTCTCTAGCACATAGCAAGCACAATGTAAATATTTGTTATTTTTATTATCATTAATCCCAGACTCTGGGTGACCTACACAAAACATCTTGTCATAGCATACTTGAGAACAGTTGGCCAAATGGACAATAGGCCCAGAATGGTAATTTTCATATTGCTTATATAGCTATATAAATTTTATATTTGATTAATAAATGTTATTATATTTAATTTATTATACACTTAATTTAATGAAATTATATATTTTATACATATAAAATATTGTTTTTATATATAATCCATGGAGAACTATATTGTAATAAAATGTGTGTATATAAAAATATATAGGTTTGTGTTTGAGTTATTTTTAGAATGTAAGAGTTAACCTTAAGTGGTGTTTAGAAATAACTATAAAAAGAGCATGTTTTCAGAAATTAATGGCTTGTTTTCACTTTTGACTTTTGATCATTCTTCAGTTATGAATAGGTCACACTTAACATAGGGCCTTTTTACAAATAAAAACTGTGGAACACTAATGACATCTGCTATAGCCCTTGTACGATATACTATGTGGGGAACACTGGCAAATTTAGAAATCACTGTAACTAATCCATCACATACTTGTAGGATTTTACAATTTTAAAAACTTTCCCATTTTATTTTCTCATTTTATTCTTATATCACTCTGTGAAATAAGAGAACAGGCATAATCATTCCCATTTTAAAGATGACAAAAATAAATCTAAGCAAGGCCTAGTAATTTATCCAAAGTCACACAAATATTATATTCTTTAGATCATAGTTTTTCCACAACATTAATATACTCTAAAAGCAAAACAGAAAATTTTTTCTAAAAACAAAGGGCACTTGTTTTGGCCTACGACATATCTTTAAAGATCCTTATTAAGTGATTTCTTAAAATACACAGCCTATGGAGAATTCCTTTGCTAATGTATCTTGCAGACTGGATTTGCTATCTTTGACTGTTCTTAATGCTAACCTCCCACCATACTATTCTTAGGCTTAAAATCTCATATTTATATTTTGTGGTCCTTGGTCCATTTATAGTTAATTCATGCTATAAGCAAATACTAAAATTTTTCACTTCAGTTATTTAAAACGAAATAAATACAACAGATAAATAAATCATATTTTTTTAAAACTTACATGGCTTTTGGACTCATTACGCAGATGGCTCCTGAACATCGACATTTCCTTGGGTCATCATATGATATGCCCAGACTGAGTCCCAGCATCTGGGTGACAATAACTGAAAATGCCTCCAAAGTTATCCCCTTGGGATACTACATTAACAACAAAGAAAATTCAAATAAAAGACAATTCACTGACGGGTGGTAAAAGTAATATTATTCTAATTATGAACATTTTATTGATTTATCGAATACTTAAGATTATGGAAATGCAGTTCATTGGACAAGTAAGAAACTGAAGATCTTCTTATGAAATTTTATTGAGATATAAGCCATATTGAGCCTATGTCTAGCTTTGCCATGATTTAACAATTGATGCTTTTAAGATAATTCTTAAATAACTGTCCTAACTATATAAAAGGGCTATTTTTACATTAGATTTTTGGCTATATGGACTATGATCTTCCATTTACCTAATTTCTTAGAACAGCTCTCATGTTCATTCAGGAGAGTCCACATGATATTCCACCTCCCAGCTCACAAAGTGGCCACATAACCAAATTCCTCAGTTGTAAGTAAGCTATCTGCTTCCTGCCAAGATTTTCAGTGACACAGTAACTAGTATCAGGAGAAACCACAGAAAACAGACCCTCAGGAAAGCATTCTTGTGATTAGGCTGTCACGTATTTAATGAGTGCATAAATATCTTCCTTGCCAAGGAGAAATGGGACACTGGTAATTCATGATATGCAATGACATCATAATTTCTCAATTTTTGCCAAATGTGGCATAAGTTAAGGTGCAGGTAGAGGTCAAGTTGTGAGGAACATCAAGGCACTTCACTGTTACAAAGACAAGCTATAATAAATATTTTGGGGTCAACTGGCTTCTTATGGTAGTGCTAGAGGAAGCACATTATGAAAAACAGAAAGGAAAAACTGTAAATGAACAACTGATAATGCAAATAAGCAATCAGAAAGCCTCTGCAGCAGCACTGTGGTGACTATCACCTCCTGCAGTTGTTGGTTTGATACAGCTGAGGACCAAGCTCAGGGCCTAGCTATAAGTACTGTAGGGCCCCAGCTCCAATTTAACTATCAAACCTACCAGGTTTGGTGTGGAAGGAGTCAGAATCTGAAACTTGGGGTGGGAACAACTGGAGTGACATGAACAAATATCCCTGGACGTCCCTTGCCCGCAGAGTAAGCCTCCCTCTAAACAATGAAAGAGGGCTTCCCCGGTGGAGCAGTGGTTAAGAATCCGCCTACCAATGCAGGGGACATGGGTTCGAGCCACAGTCCGGGAAGATCCCACATGCTGCGGAGCAACTAAGCCTGTGCACTACAACTACTGAGCCTGAGCTCTAGAGCCCGTGAGCCACAACTACTGAAGCCCACGTGACACAACTGCTGAAGCCTGCGCACACCCAGAGCCCATGCTCCACAATGAGAAGCCCATGAACCACAACGAAGAGTAGCCCCCGCTCACCGCAACTAGAGAAAGCCCATGCACAGCAACGAAGACCCAACACAGCCAAAAATAAATTAATTAATTTAAAAAAAACAATGAAAGAGCCCCTACATTTAAAAAAATGACACTTTTAATGACAAAACCTGGGACATTTGTCCCATCACCCCTCATTGTCTCCAGGTCCATCATAAGAATTAAATTGCAACAGGAGTGATATCACCAAGATGGCAACATAGGTCTTTCCCAACTTCACTCCCCCTCACAAGAAGAACAACTAGCAACTATTCATATACATCACTGAGAAAATTCTAGAACATGGAGGTGAGGCTGAAGCAGCCCCTGTACCAGAGATCAAGACACACCTCATTAGAAGGTTAGGAGGAGCAGATATACACTGAATGCATTGCCCCTCCCCAAGACTGGTGCAGCACCACACCAAGAGGTCTTCTCAGAGCCTACAGCCAGGACAGTGGAACAGTATGACAAGGGAAGTCAGTGAGGTACAGGAATCCCTGATTTGAGTCCTCAGATGAAAAGCCTTGCCAGCCCTGGAACCTGGTGTGCTACCCACCTCCACCCAGTCAGGGGAGCTGTTCATAGCCCTGCCTAATGCCTAGTATAGCTCCTGGCTCCCCCTGACCAGAAGCCTGGTCAGAACACCTGGAAGCTGCATAGTGCAGCAACACTTGAGCAGAGAGTATGGCAGGCAGAGTTGACTGTTCACAGAGCAAAGCCTGTGGCACTGTTTGGCCAGGAAACTTGGAATGCCAGTTAGATTGAGTCAAGACCACAAACAAAGAGCTAAGCTGGTTTTCCCACTACACCTGGACAAGGACACAAATTCATAGCCCTGCCCACTGCTACATATAGCCTTCAGAAAGCCCAACCAACAAATCTAGCCAGAGCACACAGGAAGCTGTGCCGCCCATCCAACAACCCTGCTTACAGTGGCACTTGAACAGAGAGCACAGCCCATGGTTTTCCCCATCTTCAGAGCAAAACCCAGTGGCCCCATGTGTCCAAGGAATTAAGGGCACAGTCTGCTTAATGTGGGTCAACAAACAATGAGCCATGCAGGTCATGTGCTCCCTGTCAGGGCATGGAAGCTAATTCATCTCCCAGCTACTGCTGAGTAAAGTTCCCTGCCTGACCTTCTAGGAAGCCTGACCAGTGAATCTAAAGAACCACAGAGTATATCCTACTGCCTCGCTTGGGCAGGGAACCACACTATCAGTCCTGTCCAACAGTTAATAGCCAGTGGTACCCCCTCCCCTGACCTCAGAGGTTGGGCAGTGGCCTTGCCCAAAAATAGATCCTGCCTGCCCAAGGACATGTCCGGAAACCTAAACTGAGCTGACTAATGAAGAACTGTCTCTGCCAAAGTGAGCCTGTAAAGTCTGGAAGAGGAGACCAATAACTCAAATGCACAGGTACCAAAGTAAGGAATGAAGGAGCAAGAAAAATCAGGTGGATGTGACACCATCAAATGAAACTAAAAATGCTGCAAAATAACTAACCCAAAATAAATGGAGATCTATGAAGTGTCAGAGAAATAATTTAGAATAATCTCCTTAAAGAAGTTTAGTGAATTACAAGAACACACAGATGACCAAATGAAATTAGTAAAACAATGAATGAACAAAATAGGTTCAACAAAGGAACAGAAACCATTAAAAAGAGATATCTTAGAGCTGAAAAACACAACTGAAGCATTCAATAGAGAGCTTCAACAGTAGACTTGACCATGCAGAATAAAGAATCAGTGATATAGAAGGCAGGAATATTTTAAATTATTCAGTCAGAGGAGCAAAAATAAAAAAAGAATGAAAAAGAAAGCAAGCCTACAGGACTATGGGACAAACACACACACACACACACACACACACACACACCCCAATAACCATATCATGGGAATTCCAGAAGGAAAAGAAAAAGGGACAGAAAGTATATTTAAAGCAATAATGGCTGAAATTTTCCAAAAACTGGAAAAGAAATGGACATCCAAATATATGAGGCACAAAGGACCCCAAACAGGTTGAACCTGAATAGGGCTACACCAGGACACATTATAATTAAAGTGTCAAAAGTAAAGACAGGGGCTTCCCTGGTGGCGCAGTGGTTGGAAGTCCGCCTGCCGATGCAAGGGACGCGAGTTCGTGCCCCGGTCCGGGAGGATCCCGCATGCCGCGGAGCGGCTGGGCCCGTGAGCCATGGCCACTGAGCCTGCGTGTGTGGAGCCTGTGTTCCATGACGGGAGAGGCCACAGCGGTGAGAGGCCCGTGTACCACACACACACAAAAAAAAGTAAAGACAAAGAATTTTGAAAGAAGAGAGGAAAAAAACCAAGTTACATAAAAGGGAACCCCCATAAGACTATCAGCAGGTTTCTCAACAGAAGTATTTCAGGTGAGGAGAAAATGGGATTATATATTCAAAATACTGAAAGAAAAAAAAACTGTCAACCAACAATTCTATGCCCAGCAAAACTATGCTTCAAAAATGAAGAAGAGACCATGATTCCCAAACAAATAAAAGCTGAGGGAGTTCATTACCACTAGACATGCCTTACAAGAAATGCAAAAGGGAGTTCTTTGAACTGAAGTAAAATAATGCTAATTAACATCATTAAAACATGAGAAAGTAGCATAAAACTCACTGCTAATGATAAATATATAGTCAAAGTTAGGTTCCGTAATAGTGTAATGGTGGTGCATAATTCACTCTAGTCTAAAAGTGAAAAAACAAATATACTAAAAATAATCATAGTACAATATGTTATAGGACACACAATATAAAAAAATATGTATACTATAACATCGATAACCAAAAAAAGAATAAGAACCTGAGGGAGAAGTAAAAGTATAAAGTTAAAAAATGCTACTGAGAGGGAGGAGATCAATATGGCAGAGTGGAGGAACCTGGAACTCACCTCCTCCCACAAATACATCAAAAATACATCTACATGCAGACCAAATCTCACAGAATACCTACTTAAAGCAGACGGACGACCTCATACAACCAAAGCTGCAAGAAAGATCCCCACATAGTGGAGTAGGATGAAGGGAAAAGGGAGGAGAAGCGGAATCGGGATGGAACCTGTGCCCATAGGAGGGAGCTGTGAAAGAGGGAAGGTTCCCTCACCCCAGGAACCTCCTTCACCAGTTGTGAGGTCTGGTGGGACAAATAGGGAGCTTTAGAGGTTCAAGGGGAGAGTGTGGCCCAGCAGGGTACAGAGAGACCAGCACAGACCGCCCTTGCCATGTCACTGCACTTTCCACATGCCTGCTGGTGGATTCTGAAACTTGGGCTTCAGTGGACAGTCTGGGGAGAGAACTCAGTTTGGCTGTACAGAGACAGCCCGAAGGGCCTGGAGTGTGGCCCAAGTTGCAACTGGGGGTACGTGCAGGATGGAGCATGGGTTCACCATAAGAGCCCCATTGTCGACACATGAAAGGAGGGTCATGGGTCTACCATACCAGCCTCCTTGTCAGCATGCTCACAACAGGGCACGGTTCCCACTGCTGAGGGTTTTGCAAACTTTTGGGGCACCCACACATGCAAGTGGGGGCTGAAATCTAAGCCAATTATCCATGCTCCCACAGTGGGCACGGTGGTATGGCGTTGGTGGGATCTCAGGCCGGTGGGTTTTGGGACTAGAATCACACATGCATGCCGGACATCTGAGCCAATTATTGGTACTACTATGGCAGAGATGATTCCAGGTGCCAGAAGCAGCGAAATTCGTGGACACACACACCAAGTGGCAGGCAACATCACAGAGTCACACATCTTGGTGGACAGTACCTGGGGAGGAATGCACATCAGCTCCTGTCCCAGAGAGAGTGCCCCAGTCCCACCTATCTCATACTGCAGCTTAGAAATGGATCTGGGGGCTTCTACTCCAACAACCGGGGAGCCGACCCCATCCCCAAAAGGGCTGTGACAACCACAGAGCAAAGACGAGTCTCTGCACAACATCCAGTGCAGGCTCTGGTCACAACACCAAGCACACCCCCTTATCAAGGGGACAAGGGCCAGCACACCCTGAGAAAGATATGGCAAGCATCCATACCAAAAACAGCCCTTGAGTCAAAAATATTGGACTCACACAATCTACACAGGGTCACTCCCACATAAAAACAGCCCTTCAGACCACAGTAGATAATGGTTTCTCCTAAATTCATAGAGTCAGAGAACTATATAATTAAAATGAAAAGGCAGAGCAACTACTCCCAATGAAAAGAACAAGAGAAATCCCCTGAAAAAATAAGCAATGAAACAGACCTCCCAAATCTACCAGACCCCAAGTTCAAAAAGCAGGTAATAAAAATACTGAAGGAATTAAGAAAGATTATCACGGGCTTCCCTGGTGGCGCAGTGGTTGAGAGTCCGCCTGCTAATGCAGAGGACACGGGTTCGTGCCCCAGTCCAGGAAGATCCCACATGCCGCGGAGAGGCTGGGCCCTTGAGCCATGGCCGCTGAGCCTGCACGTCTGGAGCCTGTGCTCCACGACGGGAGAGGCCACAGCAGTGAGGGGCCCATGTACTGCAAAAAAAAAAAAAAAAAAAAAAAAAAGAAAAAAGAAAGATTATCAACAGAAATGCACATTACTGAAACAAGGAACTAGAAACTATAAAAAGGAGCCAAATAAAATTAGACAATTCAATTGCCGAGATAAAAAATGAGCTAGGGGAATTCCCTAGCACTCCAGGGGTTAGGACTCCATGCTTCCACTGCAGGGGGCATGGGTTTGGGGAACTAAGATCTCACAAGACGTGTGGCAAAAAAAAAAAAAAAAAAAAAAAAAAAAGAGCTAAAGGCAATAAATAGCAAACTAAATAATGCAGAAGAACAAATAAATGATCTGGAATATAGAATAATAAAAATTAATCAGAACAGCAGCTTGAAAGACAAATGAAAAAAAATGAAAGCAACATATGAAATCTATGGGATAATATAAATCATGCCAATCTACAAATAATAGGAATCCCAGAAGGAGAAGAAAGAGGAAAGGGGATCAAAAATATGCTTGAAGAAATTATGGCTGAAAAACTCCCAAACCTAAAGAAGGAAACAGATATCCAGGTACAGGAAGCACAGAGGGTCTCAAACAAGGTGAACACAAAGAGACCTACACCAAGACATAACATAATTAAAATGGCAAAAGATAAAGAGAGGGTTTGAAAGGCAACAAGAGAAAAAGAGTCAGTTACAAGGGAACCCACATAAGGCTATCAGCTGATCTCTCTACAGAAACTTTGCAGGCCAAAAGGGAATGGCAAGATATATTCAAAAGTCCTGAAAGGGAAAAACTTGCAACCTAGGATACTCTATCAAGCAAGATTATCATTTAGAATAGAAGGAGAGAAAAAGGATTTCTCAGGCAAGAAAAATCTAAAAGAATACAGCAATACTAAACCTATCCTAAAAGAAATAATGAAAGGTCTTCTCTAAATAGAAAGAAGCAAGAATCTATAGGAAAGGGAAACCTACAATAGGAAAGGCAAATATATAAAAAAAGATTAAAGATCATTTAAATAAGCCAGTATATAGATTAAAAAACAATCGAAAAGTTCTGTGAAAGCGATTATAACTACAACGAACAGCAAAGAAATAAACATGAAGATGTAAAAATCACAAAATTTTGGGGAAGGGAGTAAGAAAATGTAGATCTTTTGGAATGTGTTTGAGCTTATATGACTACCAGTCTAAAGCAAGTAGATATAGTTATGGGCTAACATACTTGAAAACTAGGGTAACCACAAATCAAACATATAATAGATTCACAAAAACCAAAAACAAAGGAACTCGAGCATAATACAAAAGAAAACCATCAAACTACAGGAGAAAAAACAAAAATAATAAGGAACAAAGAAGAAATACAAAATCAACTGGAAAACAAGGTTTAAAATGGAAATAAATATATACTTCTCAGTAATTACTTCAAATGTCAATGGAGTAAATGCTCCTATCAAAAGACACAGAGTGGCAGACTGGATAATAAAACAAGAACCTACAATGTGCTGCCTACTAAAGAACCACATTAGGGCCAAAGATACATATAGATTGAAAGTGAGGGGTTGGAAAAGATATTTCATGCAAGTGGAAATGACAAGAAAACAGGGGTAGCAATACTCATATCAGACAAAATAGATTTTAAAACAAAGCCCATAAAGATAATCTCAAAATGGCTTAAAGACTTAAATATAAGACAGGATACCAAAAAAGTACTAGAAGAGAACACAGGAAAGACATTCTCTGACATCAATTGTAGTGATGTTTTCTTAGGTCAGTCTCCCAAGGCAATAGAAATAAAAGCAAAAATAAACAAATGGGACCTAATCAAACTTACAAGCTTTTGCATAGCAAAGGAAACCATATAATGAAAAGACAACCTACAGACTGGGAGAAAATATTTGCCAATGATGCTACTGACAAGGGCTTAATTTCTAAATATAAAAACACCTCATACAACTCAGTAACAAAAAAACAAACAAACCAATCAAAAAAAGGGCAGAAGACCTAAATAGACATTTCTCAAAAAAAGACATACAGATGGCCAATAAGCACGTGAAAAGCTGCTCAACATCACCAATTATCAGAGAAATGCAAATCAAAACTACAATGAGATATCACCTCACACCAGTCAGAATGGCCATCATCAAAAAATCTATAAACAATAAGTGCTGGAGAGGGTGTGGAGAAAAGGGAACCCTCCTACACTGTTAGTGGGAATGTAAATTGGTGCAGCCACTATTGAAAACAGTATGGAGGTTCCTTAAAAAATGAAAAGTAGAGTTACAATAGGATCCAGCAATCCCACTCCTGGGTATATATCTGGAAAACATGAAAACTTTAATTCAAAAAGATACTTGCACCCCAATGTTCACAGCAGCACTATTAACAATAGCCAAGACGTGGAATCAACTAGTGTCCATCAATAGATAATTGGCTTAAGAGGATGTATATACAATGGAATATTACTCAGCCATAAAAAAGAATGAAATATTGCCATTTGTAGAAATATGCATGGACCTAGAGAGTATTGGGCACCCAAAAAGTGCCTTTGGTTTTTAAGTAAAAATAAAAGACATATTTTTCATTTTCATCAAGATCTTTATTGAACAACATATTCACCATTTTGTTCCACTACCTTCTGCCATTTTTCGGGCAACTTTATAATTCCATCTTCCAAAAACTTTTTATCTTTTTGAGCAAAGAACTGTTCCACATGTCTGTTACAGTCTTCCAGGGAATTGAAATTTCTTCCATTAAGAAAACTGTGTAAAGACCAAAAAAATGGAAATCCAAAGATGCAATGTCTGGTGAATATGGAGTATGAATCAGAACGTTGCAGCCAAGCTGTAACAGTTTTTGCCTGGTCATCAAAGAAACACACGGTCTTGTGTTATCCTGATGGAAGATTATGTGTTTTCTGTTAACTAATTCTGGATGCTTTTCATCGAGTGCTGCCTTCAGTTGGTCTAATTGGGAGCAGTACTTGTTGGAATTAATCATTTGGTTTTCCAGAAGGAGCTCATCATAGAGGACTCCCTTCCAATCCCACCACATACACAACATCACCTTCTTTGGATGAAGACCGGCCTTTGGTGTGGTTGGTGGTGGTTCATTTCACTTGCCCCATGATCTCTTCCATTCCACATTATTGTACAGCTTCCACTTTTCACAATTTGCTTTAAAAACAAAATGTTTTCTTTATGTCTAAGTAGAGAATTGCATGCGGAAATACGGTCAAGAAAGTTTTTTTCACTTAACTTTTGTGGAACCCAAACATCAAAGTGATTAACATAACCAAGCTGGGGCAAATGATTTTCCATGCTTGATTTGGTTATTTTGAGTATGTCGGCTATCTCCCACATGGTATAACGTTGACTATTCTCAATTAATGTCTCGATTTGATCGCTATCAACTTCAACTGGTCTACCTGATCATGGAGTGTCACCCAGAGAGAAATCTCCAGCAAAAAACTTTGTAAACCACTTTTGACATGTTCGATCAGTCACTGCACCTTCTCCATACATGGCACAAATCATTTTTTGTGTTTCAGTTGCATTTTTACCTTTCTTGAAATAATAAAGCATAATATGCTGAAAATGTTGTTTTTTTCTTTGATCTTCAATATTAAAATGACTATACAAAAATTCACCAATTTTGATAAATCTTTTTTTAAATGCACACTGATATGACAGCTGTCACATACAATCTAACAAAATTGTTTCAAATGAAGTTAAAGACAACTAAGTGCTACTACAGCCATCTTATAGAAAAAAACTGAATGAGCCTTTTGGCCAACCCAAAATTATACTTAGTGAAGTAAGTCAAACAGAGAAAGACAAATACTATATGATATCACTTACATGTGGACTCTAAAAAATAATACGAATGAATCTATATGCAAAACAGAAAAAGAATCAAGGACATAGAAAACAAACTAATGGTTACCAAAGTGAGAGGGAGTAGGGAGGTACAAAGAAGGAGTATGGAATTAACAAACTATTATATGTAAAAGAGATAAACAATAAGGATCTACTGTATAGCACAGGAAATTACATTCAATACCTTTTAATAACCTAAAATGGAATATAATCAGAAAAAATAACTGAATCACTATGTTGTATGCCTGAAGCTCACACAATATTGCAAGCAATTATACTTCAATTTAAAAAATGATGGAACTAATAATAGAAACAGGAAAATCTATTAAAACAGTTGGAGACATCAACATCTCTCTATCAGTAATTTACAGATGAAGCAGGTACAAAATTAGGAGGAATACAGATGACATAAAATTCACTATTAATCAATTTGATCTAATTGATATTTATAGAGTATTCCACTTAACAACAGGAACACATTTTTTTAAGCTCACATAGATCACTCAGCAAGATATGCTGCATTCTGGGTTATAGAACATTCCTTTAAACATTTATAAAAATATAAATAAACCATGTTAAGAGTATTCTCAAACTACATGGAATTAAACTAAAAATTAACTGAAAAACAAAAAGATAGCTGAAATTTTCCCAAAATATGTGGAAAATGAACAGTATGATTCTATATAATCACCTGGTCAAAGAGTCTCAAGGTCTCTTTGAATTCAATGAAAATGAAAACACAACTTACCTGAATCTGTGGGATATAGTGAAAATAGTCATTAGAGGGAAATGTATAGTGTTAACTGAACACCTTTGTTTTTGGTCTTTATTTTCAGCCATTGTAATTTCCTAAAAGACTAAGAGCGAAAGCGATAAAAGCATCGTTTGTTATAATTTTGGGGTTTTGGTCCCAAAATAGCTCAGGAGAGATAAAAGTGAAAGGAGCATCTTTTGTTATTCATAATATGCCCCTTTCAATCATAGTTTATGTTAATGACGTATTTTTGGAAAGCCCTATGGATGGAGAGGAACCAACTATTTGATTAGAGGGTGGCAACTTTCACCCTGCTCCAGTCCTCTAGGAAGCGAAGAGGGGCTGGAGATTGATTTCAATCACCAATGGCCAGTGATTACACCAATCATGCTAAGGGACAAAATGAAGCCTCCATAAAAGAACCTGAAGAGTTCAGGGAGCTTCTGGGTTTGTGAACACGTGGAGGTATCAGAAGTGCAGCATTCCTGAGAAGGGTACTGAAACTCGGCAATACTTCTCCCATATCTTGCCCTATGCATCTCTTCCATCTGAATGTTCCTGAGTTGTATCCTTCTATAATATTGATAATATAGTAAAAATACATATATAAGGAATATGGAAAAATGAGGAGACAGAGGAATATATGTTCCAAACAAGGGAACAAGACAAAACTCCAGAAAAAGAACTAAACAGTGAGAAAAGCAATTTATAGAGTTCAAGGTAATGATCTTAAAGATGCTCAACAAACTCTGAAGAAGAATGGATGAACACAATGATAATTTCAACAGAGTTAGAAAATATAAAGAAGAACCTAACAGAGCTAAAGAACACAATAACTGAAATTAAAACTATACTATAAGAAATCAACAGCAGATTAGATAATACAGAGGAATAGATCAGCAAACTGCAGGACAGAGTAGTAGATATCAACAAAGCAGGAAAGAAAAAAGAAAAAAGAAATTTTAATGAAAACAGTTTGAGAGATACCTCTGGGATGACATCAAGCATACTAACATTCCCATTACAGGGGTCCCAGAATGAGAAAAGAGAGAGAAAGGGGCAGAGAACATAATTGAAGAAATAATAGCTGAAATTTTCCCTAACCTGGAGAAAGAAACAGATATCAAGGTCTGAAAAGCACAGAGTCCCAAGCAAGATGAACCCAAAGAGGTCTACACCAAGACACGTTATAATTAAAATGTCAAAAATTAAAAAGAGAAATATTAAAAGCAGCCAGAAAAAAGCAACCAGTTACATATAAGGAAACTCCCATAAGACTATCAGCTGACTTCAGTAGAAACTCTGCAGGCCAAAAGAGAGTGGCATGATGATATATTCAAAGTGATGAAAGAAAAAAACCTACAACCAAGAATACTTTACCCGGCAAGGTTATCATTCAGAATTAAAGGAGAGATAAATGTTTTATGGACAAGCAAAAGCTAAGAGAGTTCACCACAAAACTGGCTTTACAAGAAATGTTGCAGGGACTTCTCTAGGCACAAACAGCCATATCTAGAAACACGAAAGTTATGAAAGGAAAAAAATCTTTTTGGAAGGGCAAACATAGAGTAAAGGTGTAGATCAATTGATTATAGAACTAGTAAAAAGGTTAAAATATAAAAGTAGTAAAATCACCTATATCCACAATATGTAGTAAGGGATACATAAAACAAAAAGTATAAAATATGATGTCAAAAATATTAAACATGGGCAGGAGGAGTGTAAATGCAGGGTTGTTAGAATGCATTCAAACTTAAGAGATCATTGACATAAAATAGTCATGTACATATGTAGGTTGTTATATATGAACTCATGGTAACCACAAACCAAAAACTTATAATAGATACACAAATACAAAAAAGGAAAGTTATCCAAACAAAACACTAAAGATAGTCATCAAATCAAAAGGGAAGAGAGAAAGAAAAGAAGGAACAAAAAAGAGCTACTACAATTAGAAAACAATAAACAAAATGGAAATAAATACATATGTAGCCATATTTATTTAAATGTAAATGAACTAAAAGCTCCCAGGAAAAGAAATGGAGTGGCCTAATGGATACAAAAACAAGACCCATATAAATGCTGCCTGCAAGAGACTCACTTCAGCTCTAAAGATATGCACAGACTGAAAGTAAGAGAATGGAAAATAATATTCCATGCAAATAAAAATGAAAAGAAGGCTGAGACAGCAACACGTATCGGATAAATAGACTTTAAATCAAAGACTGTAATAAACAAAAAGAACAATACATAATGACAAAGGTATCAATCCAACAAGATATAAAAATTGTAAATACATATGCACCCAACATAGGAAAACCTAAATAGATAAAGCAAATATTAACAAGCTAAAGGGAAAAACTGACAGTAATTCAACATAGCAGGGGACTTTAACACCCTACATACATCAATGGAAAGATCATCCACAGACAAAACCAACAAGGAAACAATGGCTGTAAATGACATATTAGACAGATATAATTAATAAATATAATAGATAATAGATGAAATTAATAGATTCCTTCCAAAAACAGCAGACTATACATTCTTTTAAAATGCACATGGAGCATTCTCCTGGATAGATCACATACTAGGCTACAAAAAAAGATTCAATAAATTTAGGGAGACTAAAATCATATCAAGCATTTGTTCTCACCACAGGACATAAGATTAAAAATCATCAAAAAGGGCTTCCCTGGTGGCGCAGTGGTTGAGAGCCCGCCTGCTGATGCAGGGGACACAGGTTCGTGCCCCGGTCCGGGAAGATCCCACATGCCGTGGAGTGGCTGGGCCCGTGAGCCATGGCCATTGAGCCTGCGTGTCCAGAGCCTGTGCTCCGCAACGGGAGAGGCCACAACAGCGTGAGGCCCACATACCGCAAAAAAAAAAAAAAAAATCATCAAAAAAATTCCAAAAAATATAAATACATGGAGTGTAAAAAATATGCTACTAAACAACCAATGGGTCACTGGGGAAATCAAGAGGAAATCAAAATATACCTTGAGACAAACGAAAATGGAAACACAATGATATAAAATCTATAGGATGAAGCAAAAGCAGTTCTAAGAGGGACGATTATAGCACTACAAGCCTACCTCAATTAACCAGAAAAATCTCAAATGATATAATCTTAAACCTAAAAGACTAGGAGAAGTATAAACAAAGCCCAAAGTTAGGAGAAAGAAGGAAATCATAAAGATCAGAGGAGAAATCAATGAAATAGAGACAAAAAACAAAAAAACGAAAAACAATAGAAAAGATCCATGAAACTAAGAGCTGGTTCTTTGAAAAGATTTTTAAAAATTGATAAACCTTTCACCAGGCTCATCCAGTAAAAAGAGGGAGCCCAAATAAAATCAGTAACTAAAGAGGAAATTTAAAACAGACACTACAGAAATATAAAGTATCATGAGGGATTACTACAAACAATTACTATCAACAAGCTGCACAAACTAGAAGTAATGGATAAATTCCCAGAAATGTACAATCTTCCAAGACTGAATTACGAAGAAATAGAAAATCTAAACAGACCAATTACCAGTAATAAAACTGAATCAAAACCCAAAAGACTCCCAAAAAACAAAAGTCCAGGACCCTAACAGCTTCACAGGCCAATTCTACCAAACACCTATCCTTCCAAAATTTTGAAGAGGAAGGAATGTTTACAAACTCATTCTACAAGGTCAGCATCATTCTGAATCCAAAACCAAACAGACACCATACACACACACACACACACACACACACACACACACACAGAAATTACAGGCCAATATCACTAATAAACATAGGTGTAAAAATCCTCAACAAAATATTAGCAAACCAAATTCAACAATACATTATAAGGATCATACACCATGATCATGTGGGATTTATCTCAGGGATGCAAGGATGGTTCAACATCTGCCAATCAATCAGTGTGATACACCATATTAACAAATTTAAGAATAAAAGTCACATGATCATCTTAATAGATGCACAAAAAGCTTTTGACAAAATTCAACACCCATATATGATTTTAAAAAAACTTTCAACAAAGTTGGTATAGAGGTAACATACAACATAATAAAGTTCATATACGTCAAACCCATAGCTAATATCATACTCAACAGTGAAAAGTTGAAGGCGTTTCCTCTAAGATTAGGAGCAAGACAAGGATGTCCACTCTTGCCACTTTTATTCAACATAGTATTAGAAGTCCTAGCCACAGCAATTAGACTAAAAAAAGAAATAAAAGGAATCCAAATTGGAAAGGAAGAAGCAAAACTGTCACTGTTTGCAGATGACATGATACTATATGCAGAAAATCCTAAAGATGCCACAAAAAACCATTAGACCTAATAAATGAATTCAGTTAAGTTGCAGGATACAAAACTAATATACAGAAATCTATTGTTGCATTTCTATATACTGACAATGAACTATCAGAAAGAAATTTTAAGAAAACAATCCCCTTTAAAATTGCATTAAAAAATACCTAGGAATAAATCTAACCAAGGAGGTATAAGAACCATACTCAGAAAACTATAAAACACTGATGAAAGAAATTGAAGACAACACATATAAATAGAAAGCTATATGGGTTCATGGACTGGAAGAATTAATATTGTTAAAATGACCATACTAGCCAAGGCAATCTACTTGGCTTCAATTATCCCTATCAAACACCAATGGCGTTTTTCACAGAGTTGGAACAAATACTTCTAAAATTTGTATGGAAACACAAAAGTCCCGGAACAGTCAAAGCAATCTTGATAAAGAACAAAGTTGAAGTTATCATGTTCCCTGATTTTTTGTACCTGTCTCCTCAAGCAAGGAAAATAAAAGGAACAATAAACAAATGGTACTACATCAAACTAAAAAGCTTTTGCATAGTGAAGAAAACCAACGACAAAATTAAAAGGTAAACTACTAAATGGGAGAAAATATTTGCAAACAATATATATAATAAGGGGTTAACATTCAAAATATACAAAGAACTCACACATCTCAACATAAAAAAACCCCCAAAAACCTGATTTAAAAATGGGCAGAGGATGTGAATAGACATTTTCCCAAAGAAGACATACAGATGGCCAACAGACACATGAAAAGATGCTCAAAAACACTAATCATCAAGGAAATTAAAATCAAAACCACAATGAGAAACCACCTCACACCTGTCAGAATGGCTGTCATCAAAAAGACAAAAACAAGTGTTGGCAATGACGTGGAGAAAAGGGAGCCCCTGTGCATTGTTGATGGGACTGTAAATTGGTGCAGCCACTATGGAAAACAGTATGGAGGTTCCTCTTAAAGTTAAAAATTGGACTGCATATAATCCAACAATTTCACTTGTGGGTATTTTTCCAAAGAAAACAAAAACACTAATACTAAACGTTCATTGAAGCATTATTTACCATAGCCATGATATGGAAGCAACCTAAGTATCTATTGTTAGATGAGCAGATAAAGGAGATATGATATGTGTGTATATACATATACATACATATATATATGTGTGTATGTATATGTATATACACACACATACACACACACAGTAGATTAATACTCAGCCAATAAAATCTTGCTATTTGCATCTACTGTATAGCACATGGAACTCTGCTCAATATTATGTAACAACACAAATGGGAAAAGAATTTGAAAAAGAATAAATACATGCATATGTATAACTGAATCACTTTGCTGTAAATCTGAAACTAACACAACATTGTTAATTACCTATACACCAAAATAAAATAAAAAGTCAAAAAACATAAAAAATAAATTTTAAAAAATCTTGCCATTTGTTGTACAGATGAACCTGTTTACAAGGCAGAAATAGAGACACAGATGTAGTGAACAAATGTATGGACACCAACGGGGGAAAGGGGGTGGGGGGTGGGATGAACTGGGAGACTGGGACTGACATATATACACTAATATGTATAAAATAGGTAACTAATGATAACTTGCTGTATAGCACAGGGAACTCTACTCAATGCTCTGTGGTGACCTAAATGGGAAGGAAATCCAAAAAAGAGAAGATATATGTATACATACAGCTGATTCACTTCACTGTACAGCAGAAACTAACATGACATTGTAAAACAACTATACACCCCCCCAATAAAAATCTTGCCATTTGCAAAAACATGTAAGGTCTATCTGGAGAGTATTACACTGAGTGAAATAAGTCAGACACAGAAAGACAAATATGTATGCTCTCACTTATATTTGAAATCTAAAAACAAAACAAACAAACAAAAGAAAATGAAAACAAACTCAGGTAGTGAAGACAGATGGGTGGCCGCCAGAGGGGAGGGGGTGGGGTGGTGGTGAAATAGGTAAAGTGGATTAAGAAGGACAAACCTCCAGTTATAAAATAAATAAGCCATGGGGGTATAATATACAGCATATGAAATAAGATCAATAATATTAATTTTGTATGGGGACAGACAATTACTAGACTTGTCATGACTTTTTTGTAAGGTATGCAAATGTCAAATCACTATGTAGTACACCTGAAACTAACATAATGTTGTACATCAACTACATTTCAATTTACAAAAAGATCAAATGGAAATTGAGTTATGTATAGAGATGTTTACTAAATATTATTCATAATGGCAAAAATAGAAACAACCAATATTCCCATGAAAATCATAAAGGATACAGTGTGGCATTCATATAATAAAGTATCAAGCACCAATACAAAAAATTTCCTAGGCACAAAGGATTTTGAGGACAGTGAAGCTACTCTCTATGCCACTATAATGCTAGATATATGTCATTATATATTTGTCAAAACTCACACAATGTATACCACCAAAATGAACCTTAATGTAAGCTGTGAACTTTTGGTGGTTGTAATTTGTCAGTGTAGGTCCATCATCTGTAACAAATGCACCTCTCTGGTGTGGACGTTAACAGTGAGGGAGGTTATGTGTGTGGGGGGCAGGGACTATATGGGATATCTCTGTACTTCCCTCTTAATTTTGCTAACCTAAAATTTCTCTTAAAAAACAAAGTCTTTTAAAAATTAACTGTAATTCCGTTAAATCTCAAAATTGTAAGTGGAAACCAAAAAATTCTATTTGCAGAATGATACAGCAGGATACAATTTATATTATGTTTAAAGCATAAAAAACAGTTCTTGTTTAGAGACATATTCAATTGTGGTAAAAGTATAAGAGCTTTTAAACAAAGAAACATAAAGGTTTATAAAAATATCAGTATGAAAGCTTTGTAAAAGCATCATTCCTTGAAATCAACTCCTCTAATAATTCTATCCTACATCCTGCCTCACCCATTCATTCCTATGGTTCACACTCTAGACCTTGTCAACAGATTTTTATCAATAACTGCCTGCCCTCCGTCATCTCTCTGCATCCCACATCCGGACCACCTGCTGTCTCTCCTGATAACTCCACTAGCACCTCAACTACAACAATCTGCATACCCATCAGCACAACCAAACCATGGTTCCTACATTTTCACTGTTCCTAACCTCCTTACTGACTTCTCTCCTCCTTTAAGCAGTTCAGATTCTCTTACAAACACCCTCAATTTCCTTGCCATCCAATCACTTCATAATGAGTTGACAAAAACACAATACATCAATCTTCAGAATGCTGAGAGAGAAGGATGTTAGAACTAGGATTCTAAACCTAGCCAAATTACCAATCAAATGTGGAGGGAAAGCAAAAGTGTTTTCATTAATAAAATAACAGTGTTTGCCACTTATATACACTGTGTCTAAAATTTTGAAAGTTGAGTTATTCCAGAAAAAGAGCAAAGAATTCCAAGAAAAGGAAGATGAAGTTTAATTTTCTGTGGCAGTTGGTTCCGCCCACAGAAGTAAAATAAGTTAGAAAAAAATTGACAAGACCTCTTTTGGCCATCAAAGCTTTACCAGAATAACAACATATTTACTTCTTGATTCAGAGTTAATATCATTTTTATATTCATAATATACCATAAAATATTTATTGATTTAACTTAAAAATCAACCTGTAGACAAAGCACAAAAGTTCTATAAAATAAATTATAAATTTTATAACTCTTAACAATGGACATGAGAAGTGTACTATTTTACATGTCTCATTTTTCATAGCAAATAATCAATGGACTTTTCATAAGGTAAAAAGATTTTTTAAAATAACTAATATAAATAAAAACATAAATACATTAAGATAGTAATATATTATGCAATAATATTTAATATATTATATATTATTGTGTATTATATATTGTATAACATCTATAATATATAATTACATATATTATGTATATACATATAATATGTAAGAATGTGTTTAATATAGATTACTAATATAATAAGTATTAATAAAGTAATAAAAACTTCACAATATATATCACAAATAGAGAGAAGGGGTTACATATGTCAAAGATAATATTAGCAATGTTGTCTAAAGTTTATTAATCAAAGTAGGGGTCAAAGTATATATATTTTAAATAAATAAACTTAACTACCAGAGAATTTAAATAGAAAGTATAAATTCTTATAGGACTTCATGAAGGGGATAAAGAAGAGAGTTTTGCTAACAAACTTTGCTTTGTATAGCTACAATTTAAACAATTTTACATATACATGCATGTATGCATAAATTCTGTAATAAAAATAATTGGAAGAGTATCAGAAATAAAAATATGTATGCAAAGTCCCATTTTTGCAAAAACATATAGTGGGGAGCCACAGTAACAGATAAAAACTCAAAGTAGGAGATACATATTAATCAAAATGTTAACAGTGATTATTGCTTCATCCCTGGGAAGATGCCAGATTATATGTTTCCTTTTATGTTTCTATATGTTCTTTTAAAAATGGACATACATAACATAAATTACTTTGTAATTTAAAAATACTATATAGTACTTAAACTTATTTTTAAAAAGGATGAATAGGTGGGGGAAAGGCTCAATGAATCACTTCTCTTTCAGGGATGCATCTAATTATACCAATAATTTATTTAAATATAAAATATTTATAAGAACTATAAATACTTAAAATAGACATAAATTTTCTTTTAAATATTATGTAGAAAAATTTGAAACATTTTAACAGATTTTTATCATACTTTTTGGTTCATCATTTGTTTTGATTTTGAAGTTAATTTATCTATAAGACTGTTTTTCCAATTTTATACCTACAAAAAAAAATCTATTTTGGTTATAGAAATATCTTTACAAATAATTTTTCATAATGCACTCTTCTATATAATAAGGGATACATGTGTATTTATTATATTTTTATTCCACTTTAACTTCCAAATAATTGCAATAAGACACTTGTACTTCAGAATACTATTCCTTCTACATACTTCAAAGTTCTAAGAGTGATGGAATATAAATGCAATCTCTAAATGTAAATATAAATGTGAAGTGTATAAAATATACGCTGTAATGCTAGTAATTTTTAAATGTATTTTTTTCAAATAATAAGATTAAATGATTACATACCAAAGCAATTCCTGCAGAATAACTGGTAACACACATCTTTCCAGGAAATGCTGCTCCCACATAATCTGGATAATCTCTATAGCTAAATAAATAAGTATATAATTATAGTTAATTTTGACAAACAATTCACATGTGATAACTCCTGCTAGTAATTTGTCTGTAGTTCAGAAATTTCTAGTCTGAAGCAAATTGAAGTACAACCTTTCCAAATATATTTAACTGCTTCAAATTTGTAAAATAGTCTTCATTAAATGAGATTAAGCAATCTGGGTTTCTAAAACGTATCCAATGGATCCAAGTTATTGATGACTTTACCGTTCTTGTGACGTTTGGTTAGGGTTAATTACCAAAGCCTTGATCAAACATTTCAATCAAAAGCATTTTGTTGAATTACAATGAAAAATAGTTTTAATGTATGGATTAAAAGTTTTCACTCAAATGTAGAAAAGCTCACCATTTTCTCACTGGAATGATTTTTTTGTTCTACAACTTAACCATTATTTTTTTCTGCTTTGAGAAGAGTCCATATAAACTGCCATATAATAACAGCACTATTCTCATGGATTTACATAAACTATTCTATTTAATCCTCAAATCCAGCCAGCGAATTAGATACTATTTTTTCCCCACTGAACAAATCAAACATCAGATGGGAAATACAAGTAACTTGCTCAGGGCAGCACAGGTAAGTGCTGCTGAAGGATATGAACTTGGACAGTTTGAATCCAGAGCCATACTCTCAATCACTAAGATATAGATGCTCCAAACATATTCTGCCATCATTAGAGCCCCAGCCAAAACGAACATTCCAAGACGTGTGTAAAAAAGCTTGGTACGCAATTCTCAATTTGAAATGCCTCCTCAGTCTCAACTGCACTGCACTTCACAATTGCACTCTCTCCACTGCTCCCTTATTCTGCCTCACTAATATTGTTTATACGTAAGCACTTGTTTCCAAGTATTCGCCTTTAACACCCAACTTTGGCTTTACATTACAATATCAAAGTATTGTTTACACTCTTTCTTCATTCAAGATAGTTCTCCCAATAGATAAGACTTTCCCCCAAACTCTATGCATACTCCTGATGAGCTGGATTCAATAATAGCTATTTTTTACTTAATACGGCCACCCAGTCTCCACATCAAATCAGTTATCAAGATTTACTGTTTTACTTCTTCAACTTTTCTTGTATCCCTCCCCTCCTCCAGAGGTTCAGCTCCAGTTATAACTATGAATTCCATACTCTTTGAAAAGAACTATTATTTAGTCCCATGTCTCTAGGCATATTGTTTCCATAACCTGGAATGCTTTCCACCTCCTTTCACTGAATTTAAACATTCCTGGGACTTCCCTGGTGGTCCAGTGGTAAAGAATCTGCCTTCCAATGCAGGGCATGAGGGTTCGATCCCTGGTTGGGGAACTAAGACCACACATGTCACGGGGCAAGTAAGTCAGCACACCATAACTAGAGAGAAGCCCGCACACTGCAACGAAGATCCCAAGTGCCGCAACTAAGACCCGTCACAGCCAAAATTTTTTTAATTATATTAAGTAAAAACAAATATTTTTTTAAAAATTCCTCAATCTGCCTTCTCACTTCTAATTTGATTGGCACGTCTTTAACTTTGCCCTTTTGTTCTATGTTACTTTGAGTCTCTCTCTCACTCTTGCTCTTGCTCTCACTCTCATTGTTTCTTCCTCCTGTAAACTATAAACAAGTAGAGATAATGTACCAACATTAACCTTCTGGAGTGACATCAGCAAGATGGCAAAATAGGAGTTTTTTAGCCCTCATCTCTCTACAGAAACAACAATTCTGACAAACACCCACAGATGTGGCCCAAGATCCAAGGAAAGGTCCCATGCCACACTGGACCAAAAAATCCAAGAATAGACACATTGAAGAAGGTAAAAACAGTTTCACTTTACCCATGTCACCATTCCCCCAAGGCAGCACAGCTCAGTGCCAAAAGAACTGCCTTCAGCCATGATTTCTCCCACAAGGGAAGGTGAGAGTATAGTGAATACTGCCAGCCATGCAAGATGATGCCAAAGAGGCCCACTTTTTAAACGTCCATTGAGAGATGAATGGATAAAGAAAATGTGATATACATATACAGTGCAATATAATTCAGCCTCAAGAAAGAAGGAAATCCTGACATTTACAACATGGATAAACCTGAAGGACATTATGCTAAGTGAAATAAGCCAGACATAAAAAGGCAAGTACTGTATGATCACACTTACGTGTGGAATCTAAAATAATCCTACTCATAAAAGCAGTGAGTTGAATAGTGGTTGCCAGGGGTTGGGAGATGGAGGAAATGGGGAGATGGTCAAAGGTACAAAGTTTCAATTATGTAGGATGAATAAGTCCTGGAGGTCTAATGTACAGCATGATGATTATAGTTAATAATACTGCATTGTATATGTGAAATTTGCTAGAGAAGATCTTAAGATTTCTCACCGCACACCAAAGAAGGTTAACTATGTAAGGTGGTGTATATGTTAATTAGCTTATGATTTCACAATGTATACATATATCAAATATCACATTGTACTCCTTAAATATGTATAATTTTTATTTGTCAATTATACCTCAATAAAGCTGTAACAGAATAAAAATAATAAAAGCAAATATAGGGAAACTGAGGCAGAGAGCATCAATTGCCCTAGGTGACAGGGCTGAAGTTAAATGCAGGCAGTTGGCCTCCAGAGTTTAAATTTGAATCACTATGCAATATTATCTCAATAAACATCTGTTGAATAGAGGACAGATTGTAAAAGGTTAAAAAATTAAGCTTGCTATGTTCATTGTTCCTACCGTAGGGCCTAAACCAGATTATAAATTTCTGGAGTACAAAGACCAGAAAATAATAGAGAATTACTGTTATATATCATAATTTCATAGTATTAATTCTAGGACATTACTCATATGCAAAGTATGTTGATGCATTAAAATAACATCAAGGGGGCTTCCTTGGTGGTGCAGTGGTTGAGAGTCTGCCTCCCAATGCAGGGGACACGGGTTCGTGCCCCGGTCCGGGAAGATCCCACATGCCACGGAGCAACTGGGCCCGTGAGCCATGGCCGCTGAGCCTGCACGTCCGGAGCCTGTGCTCCACAATGGGAGAGCCCACAAGAGTGAGAGGCCCACATACCACAAAAAAAAAAATAAATAAATAACATCAAGGGATCAAGAAGGGGTATTACTCAAGTTCAAGGTGGCTGAATGTACCATAATTTCTACATTTCTAATGGGATAAATTCTCTCACCAATTTCACTGTATCAAATTTCAACATCCTATTAAAAGGATAATACATCATGTCAAAATTGAGATTTATTCTAGGAATGCAAGATGGTTCAAGATTAGGAAATATATCACTATAATTATTTCTATTGAATGCCAATAAGAATATCTTATGTCATCCCTATAAAAGCTGAAAGATTTTGTTTTTTTAAGATTTTTTGATGTGGACCATTTTTAAAGTCTTTATTGAATTTGTTACAATATTGCTTCTTTTATATGTTTTGGTGTTTTGGCCCTGAGGCATGTGGGATCTTAGCTCCCCAACCAAGGATCAAACCCACACCCCTGCATTGGAAGGAGAAGTATTAATCACCGGACTGCCAGGGAACTCCCTGAAAGATTATTTTTCAAATTGTTGGTATAGTATGAATCTATGAATATTGCCTTACTATTCTTCAAATTCTAAAACATGCCTGTGCACACACACAGAGCCAAAGCTACATTTTAGCCCCCAAAGCTAAAAAGTATTACTCAATGAGGTAACATTCCCTAAAGTAAAGAAGAAAACAGACATGACCCATGTTACCATTATTATAACTACTAGTTAAAACTGTACTAACCTAGTCAAAGCAATAAGAACAGAGAAAGAAACTGAAAATATAAAATTCAATAGAAAGAGATAAAACTACCTGTATTTGCAGATGGTATAATTATATGAGTGAAAAAGCAATGTAATAGACTTAAGAATGATTAAAAACAAAGAAATTTAGTAAGGCAATAGGATATAAAATCAATATGAAACTAAGGTAATTTTACAAACAAAAACAATATATAGTTAGCAGATAGAAGACACATTTACAACAGCAACCAGAAAGACAATATACCTAAGAAAAGTTATCAATAAATGTATATAACCTATGAGAAATTAACTTCTGAATGACCAAAAACTGGAAAGACAAAATGTGAGACGTGAAGACTAAACGGTTCTCTATAGCTCAATTTATAAATTTAACATAGTCTTAAAAAATAGGAGCTAGACAGGTTGATTCTAAAATTTCCATGGAAAATACAATTTAAAACTTCTCTCATACCCATGAAATGGGAAGGCCTTTCTAATTATGACTCAAACTCTAGAAACAATCAAATAAAAACCTGATGAATCCTGCCTTAAAAATAAAAGTATTTTGTATGGCAGTTAAAAAATACACACACACAAGAAGCCAAGCCAAAAGACAAATTAAGAAAGAAAACTACTTCTCATTGCAAGGCAAAGAAATTTATCTTTTTATCTATATCTGTGTTGAAATTGATATCTAAATGCACCTATCCTTTATCTACCTAGATATCTAGCTATCTACCATCAGGCTCATGAAAAAGAAATGAAAATTAAAACTATACCAAGATACCAATTTCTCAAGTGTCAAAGGTGAAGAAAAACTTGACCATACACTTTGTTGGCTAGACTGTGGGGAAACAGACCCTTCTCATACATTATTAATAGGTGTGCAAAGCACTAAAATCAGTGCCAAAATCTGGTATTAGCTATCAAAATTAGAATTATACTACCTAGAAATATCACTCCTGGGAATCTGCCTTGTAGATACACATGCACATATATAAACAACACATGAAAGGTTTTTTTCACTGTAAGATTTTTTAAAATAATAAAATATTGGAATCAAGCCAAGTACCAATTATTAAAGAACTAGTTAAATAAACTACACGCAATTTTTAGACCCTATTATAAACTGGTTAAAAATAAGTAAGGGCTCTGTGTTCTGATATGAAGAAGACTCTGAGATATATTTCAATTTCTTTCATCACTGTCTTATAGTTTTTGGAGGACAAAACTGTACTCTTTTGCCTTCATAGGTACATTCACTCCTATGTATTTTATCCTCTTTGATGCGACGGTAAATGGGATTGTATCCTTAATTTATTTTTCGGATCTTTTGTTGTTAGTGTATAGAAATGCAACAGATTTCTGTGTATTAATTTTGTATCTTGCAACTTTACCAAACTCATTGATGAGCTCTAGTAGTTTTCTGGTAGCATCTTTGGGATTTTCTATGTATAGTATCATGTCATCTGCAAACAGTGACAGTTTTACTTCTTTTCCAATTTGGATTCCTTTTATTTCTTTTTCTTCTCTGATTGCAGTGGCTAGTACTTCCAAAACTATGTTGAATAAGAGCGGTGAGAGTGGACATCCTTGTCTTGTTCCTGATCTTAGAGGAAATGCTTTCAGTTTTTCACCACTGAGAATGATGTTTGCTGTGGATTTGTCATCTTTGGCCTTTATTATGTTGAGATAGGTTCCCTCTATGCTCACTTTCTGGAGAGTTTTTATCATAAATGGGTACTGAATTTTTTCAAAAGCTTTTTCTGCATCTATTGAGATGATCATATGGTTTTTATTCTTTAGTTTGTTAATATAGTGTATCACATTGATTGATTTATGTATACTGAAGAATCCTGGCATACCCGGAAAAATCCCACTTGACCATGGTGTGTGATCCTTTTAATGTGTTGTTGGATTCTGTTTGCTAGTATTTTGTTGAGGATTTTTGCATCTATGTTCATCAGTGATATTTGCCTGTAATTTTCTTTTTTTGTGACATCTTTGTCTGGTTTTGGTATCAGGGTGATGGTGGCCTCACAGAACGAGTTTGGGAGTGTTCCTCCTTCTGCAATTTTTTGGAAGAGTTTGACACAGAATGGTCTTAGCTCTTCTCTAAATGTTTGATAGAATTCACCTGTGAAGCCATATGGTCCTGGACTTCTGTTGGAAGACTTTTAATTACAGTTTCAATTTCATTACTTGTGATTGGTTTGTTTATATTTTCTATTTCTTCCTGGTTCAGTCTTGGAAGGTTGTACCTTTCTAAGAATTTGTCCATTTCTTCAGGTTGTCCTTTTTTTTTTTTTTTTTTGGCATATAGTTGCTTCTAGTAGTCTCTTATGATCCTTTTTATTTCTGCAGTGTCAGTTATAATTTCTCCTTTTTTATTTCTTATTCATTTGAATCCTCTCCCTTTTTTTCTTGATGAGTCTGGCTAAAGGTTTATCACTTTTCTTTATCGTATCAAAGAACCAACTTTTAGTTTTATTGATCTTTGCTATTGTTTTCTTCATTTCTATTCCATTTATTTCAGCTCTGATCTTTCTTTCTTTCTTTCCTTCTACTACCTTTGGGGTTTTTTTGTTGTTCTTCTTCTTCTTTCTCTAGTTGCTTTAGGTGTAAGTTTAGATTGTTTATTTGAGATTTTTCTTGTTTCACAAGGTGAAATTGAATTGCTATAAACTTCCCTCTTAGAACTGCTTTTGCTGCATCCCACAGATTTTGGATCATCGTGTTTTCATTGTCATCTGTTTCTATGTATTTTTTAATTTCCTCTTTGATTTCTTCAGTGATCACTTGGTTATTCAGTAGTGAATTGATTACCCTCCATGTGTTTGTGTTTCTTACAGTTTTTTTCCTGTAATTGATTTCTAATCTCATAGCACTGTGGTCAGAAAAGATGCTTGATATGATTTAAATTTTCTTAAATTTACTGAGGTTTGATTTGTGACCCAAAATTTGATCTATCCTGGACAATGTTCCATGTGCTCTTGAGAAGAAAGTGTATTCTGCCACTTTTGGGTATAATGTCCCATAAATATCAGATAAGTCTATCTGGTCTCTTGTGTTATTAAAGCTTGTGTTTCCTTATTTATTTTCTGTCTGGACAATCTGCCCATTGGTGTAAGTGGGGTGTTAAAGTCCCCCACTAGTATTGTCTTCCTGTTGATTTCCCCTTTTATGGCTGCTAGCCCTTGCCTAATGTACTGAGATGCTCCTATGTTGGATGCATATATAATTGTTGTATATTCTTGGATTGATCCGGTAATCATTTTGTTGTGTCCTCCCTCATCTTTTGTAACAGTCTTTGTTTTAAAGTCTATTTTATCTGATATGAGTATTGTTATTCCAGCTTTCTTTTGATTTCCATTTGCATGGAACATCTTTTTCCATCCCCTCACTTTTAGTCTGTATGTGTCCCTAGGTCTAAAGTGGGTCTCTTATAGACAGCATATATTCAGGTCTTATTTTTGTATCCATCCAGCCAGTCTGTGTGTTTTGGTTGGAGCATTTAATCCATTTACATTCAAGGTAATTATCGATATCTATGTTCTTATTACCATTTTCTTAATTCTTTTTGGTTTGTTTTGGGGGGTCATTTTCTTCTCTTGTGTTTCCTCCCTAGAGAAGTTCCTTTAGCATTTGTTGTAAAGCTGGTTTGGTGGTACTTAATTCTCTTAGCTTTTGCTTATCTGTAAAGCTTTTGATTTGTCTGTCAAATCTGAATGAGAGCCTTGTTGTGTAGAGTGTTTGTGGTTGTAGGTTTTTCCTTTTCATCACTTTAAATATATCCTGCCACTCTCTTCTGGCCTGCAGAGTTTCTGCTGAAAAATCAGCTGATTTGTAATAACCTATAAGGGATAAGGATCTGAAAAAGAATATATATATATATATATATATATATGTATATCTGAATTACTTTGCTGTATACCTGAAACTAAAACAACACTGTAAATCAACTATATTTCAATAATAAAATAAAAACATGTAATAAAGATGATTATAAAAGTGTAAAAAAAATTCTAAGAATTTTCTGTGTATAATTTTCTACATAGGTTTGACTTTGAATAATATAAATGTGTTATCAATTCAGAAATATAACATTAAGTTTTGGAACAAAGCTAAGTAAATCAATATCAAATCTCATATAAATTTGATAATAAAGGGTTTATTTCAAGAGACTTCGGAGTAAAGTTCTTTGTACATCTTTAGTAAGATATATTCAAAAAACAATTGTTGATTAAAGCAATACATAGTCATGTGAATGACATGAGAAATCTATACTTTCAGAAAAAGAGAAAAGACATGATAAAATTAAAGAAGCTTGGTAAAAATACCATTATGCTAATTATAATTAAATCAGGTTAAACTGACTACAAATATGCATATGAACTCATAATTTTTGCATTAAAAAAATTAATTTATAACTTCATACAATAAGATTTACTTTTTAATGTATAGTGTTGTTTTGACTAAAGCATACACTCATATAACTACACCATAATTAAGATATAGAGCAGTTCCATTAACCCCCAAATTCTCCCCATACACCTCCCCCTACACCAATCTATTGGCAACTGATCTGTTTTTCTGTTTCTATATTTTGCCTTTTCCAGAAAATACATGTATGTTATACATGCACGTGTGCTTAGTGCTTAGTGTGTGTGTGTGTGTGTGTGTGTGTGTGTGTGTGAGTGCCTGTGTATAAAATTGATTCTTTCACTCAGAAAAATAAATTTGAGATTGATCTTTGGTGTTTGTTACACGTATCGATAGTTCATTTCTCTTTATTTTTGAGTAGTGATTCATTGTATAGATAAATCACAATTCGTTTATCCATTTACCAGTAAGGACATCTGGGTTGTTTCCAGTTTTGGGTGCTTACTAGTAAAGTCATTATAAGCATTCTCTTACAGGTTTTTTTTTTAAACAGGTTTTTATTTCACTGCAGTAAATATCTCAGAGTGGTATTACCAGGTATGTTTAACTGCATAGGAAGTAGCCAAACTGTTTTCCAAAGGAACTGTACCATTTTGTATCACCGCCAGCAATGCAGAAGAGTGTTCTCCATATTCTCCAGCAGGTGGCATTGTCAGGTTTTTATTTTGTTTTGTTTTAGCCACTATAAGAATGTAATAGTTTCTCATTTTGGTTTTAATTTAGATTTTCCTAAAGAATAATAATGTTGAGCATTTTTCATATGTTTATTTACCATCTGTATAATTGGTGAATAACAAATACTTTATTTACTTTTTATTGTTTTTATTATTATTGAGTTTTAACTTTTTTAAGCCTTCAGGTACATGTCCCTTATCTAATAAGTGATTTCAAAATATTTTCTGTGAGTATTTGGCTGTGACTTGTCTTTTCATTTTCTTAAAGTATTAACAAAGAGCAGTAATTTGATTAAATTCTTACCTTCACTATGTCAATTTTTCACTTTATGAATCATGCTTTTGGTTACACCTAAAAAAAACCTTTGCCTAATCCATAGTTACAAAGATTCCTCTACCATGTGTTTTTCTAAAAGTTTTATAGTTTTAAGTTTTGGTTATTTAGATCTATCACTCATTTTGAGTTGTTATATATGTTATGAGATATAGATGGAGGTCATTTTGCATATGAATAACCAGTTATTCAGCACCAATTCTTGAAAAGACTATAGTTCCTCCATGTAATTGCTTTTGCACTTTTGTGAAAAATCATTTGACATTATATGTGTGAGTCTATTTTGGGTCTATCTTCTTGTGAATAACACACTGTCTTGATTACTGTAGCATTATAAAAACTATCTAAATCAAGTAGTGTAAGTTCTCCATACGTGTTATTTTTTTGGAAATTTTTTTGGTTATTCTAAGTTCTTGCCTTTCCACATAGCATCAGAATCAGCTTCTCAGTTGCTACAAAATATAGTGCTGGAATGTTGATTGGAACTGCGTAGAATCTATACATCAGTTTAGGGAGAACTGACAACTTAACAATACTGAGGCTTCCCATCAATGAACATGATATATATCTCCATTTCCTTAGGTCTTCTTTGATTTCTTTCATCAACGTTTTACAGTTTTCAGTATACAGATCTTTCTCACATTATGCTAATAATATGTAAGCATTTCACGTCTTTAGTCCTGTTATTTTCTTTTTTTGAACACAGAATGAAAATAATTTTATTTACTTATTATTAAAATATATTTGACACATAAAATTATGCATATTTAAGGTATACAGTATGTGAATTTGAAGCATTTATATATTGTAATATGATTGCCATTGTAGCAATAATTAGCACCTCTATCACATCAAATAATTATTATTTCTTTTTAGAGGTCGGAATAAATAAATTGTAGGCCCTTAGTAAGTTTGAAAATTATAATACAATATCATTGTCTATATTCACTATACTGTGTATTAGATCTCTAGGTCTTATTTCCTACTTGCTGCAGATTTGTACTCTGAAACAACAATTAGAACAATTAGTTCTATCATAAATGGTTCATTTTAGTTACATTTCAAATATTTTATTGCTAGCACATAAAAATCAGATTCATTTTTGTAAATTGACTTTGAAACATGCAAACTTGCTGAATTCAGTTATTAAATCCAGTAGCTTTTTTGTAGACTCTGGGATTTTCTAGGTAGACAGTCACATCATCTATAAATCCATATGCCTTTTATTTTCTTGCCTTACTGAACAGGCTAAGATCTCTAGTGTGGTGCTGAAGACCAGTGGGAGAGCAAACATCTTTGCAAGTTGCCAAACCAGAGAAAGAATACAAAAGTGAAAATTACAGGCTAATGTCCCTCCTGAAAATAGACACAAAAATACTTAATACCATAGCAAATAGAATTCAGCAATATATAAAAAGAATAAAACACCATGGCCTTGTGGGGTTTACTCCAGGAAAGCAAGGCTGGTTTAATATTTGAAAATCAATCAATGTCATCCATCATGTTAACAGGTTAAAGAAGAAAAACTACATGATCATATCAATTGATACAGTAAAAACATTTGACAAGTTCAACACTCACCTTTGACCAAAAAAAAAAAACCTCTCAGAAAAATAGAAACAGAGGATAATTTTCTAAAATTGATAAAGAGCTTCTGCAAAAAACCCCTACAGCTAACATTATACTTATGTGGCAAACTGAAGAATTTCCCATTAAAATTTGTAGTAAAGCAAGGATGTGAGCTATCACCACACTTATTCAATACAGTACTAAAAAAGAAAAGTAAATAAAAGGCATATAGATGAGAAAGGAAAAAATAAAACTGCCCCTATTTGTAGATGACAGATTGCAGATGGCAGATTGTCTAAGTAAAAAAATCCTAGGTAATCCACAAAAATACTCTTAGAACTAGTAAGTGAGCTCATCAAGGTTACAGGAAATAACAGGTCAATATTCAAAAATCAACCGTGTTCCTATTTAGTAGCAATGAACACTGAAACACTGACATTAAAAATACAATACCTTTTACAATTGCTCAAAAAAAGAAATACTTTGGTATAAATTTTACAAAGTATGTACAGGATTTGGATGCTGTGAACTATAAACTGCTGATGAAAGAAATCAAAGGTCTAAATAAATGGAGAGACGTAGAGTGTTCATGGGCTGGAAGAGTCAACATATTACAGATGTCAATTCTGCCCCAAATGATATATACATTTGGACCAATCCCTATCAAATCCCCAGGAAAAATTTTTTGTAGCCATAGTTAATATTTTTCTAAAATTTATGTGTAAACACAAAGGCATTAGATAGCTAAAATAATTCAGAAAAACAAGAATAAAAACACAGAAATCTGTCTAGGAATTTCAAGATTTATTATATAGGTACAGTGATCAAGACTCTATGTTATTGGTAGAGGGATAGACCTATGGATCAATGGAACAGGATAGAGAACCCAGAAATAGATCTATATAAATATGCCCAACCGATTATTGACAAAGATGCAAAAGCACTTCAGTGGAATAAGGATGGCCTTTCCAATAAATGGTACAGGAACAAATGGAAACCCATAGGTTAAAAAAATCCATAGGTTAAAAAATAAATGGTACAGGAACAAATGGAAATCCATAGGTTAAAAAATAATTAGAGTCAAACTAATCCTCAGACTCTACACAAAAATTAACTCAAAATGGATCACAGACTCAAATATGAAATGGAAAACTATAAAACTTTCAGAAAAATGTAGGAAAAACTCTTCAGGATATAAGGCTAAGCAAACATGCTATGCATCTTACATGATGCATAAAATTAAAAACTGATATATTGGACTTCAAAAATTTTTTTAACTTTTCACTTCAAAAGACCCAGGTAAGAGGATAACAAAGCAAATTACTGACTGGGAGAAAATACTTGCAAATCATATATTATATCTGACAAAGAATTAGTTTCTCATATATACAAAGAACCCCAAAACTCAGTAGTAAGAAAACAAGCAGTTCAATTAGAAGACAGACAAAACACATAAGCAGACGTTTCAACAAAAAGGATATGTAAATGGCAGAAAAGCAGATAAAAATATTTTCAACATCATTAGCCATTTGGAAAATGCAAATTAAAACCACAATTAGATATCACCACATAACTATCAAACAATAAAATTAAAAATAATGAGAAAACCAAACATGGTAAAGGATGCATACTCATATAATGCTGGCCAGAATGTAAAATGCTAGGCACTCTAAAAAAAAATTTGGTAGTTTCTTTAATAACTAACTAAAAAACTAAATATGCAACTACTATATGACACAATTATACTCCTAGGTATCTGCGTCTTAAAAATAAAAACTGATAGTCACATAAAAACTTGTAAATGAATTTCATCATAGCTTCATTTATAAAAGTCCGAAAGTAAAATATATATATATGCTTCAATGCATAAACAGTTAAACAAATTGAGTACATACATATGATACAATACTACTCAGCAATAAAAGGTGCTGATAGGTGGAAAAACTTGTTGGAATTTTAGAGTATTATGCTGAGTAAAAATACGCCAATCCCTAAAGGTTACATAGGATATAATGCCACTTAAATAACATTCTTGAAATGATAATATACAAATAGAGAACAAAGTAGTTGTTACCAGTGAATATGGATGGAGAAAAGGTTTATAGGAGGAAGTAGGCATGGCTATAAAAGGGGACAATGAGGAATCTCTTTGGTGATTAAAAATGATCTATGCCTTTACTGTATCAGTGTCGAATTCCCATTTATGGTATTGTACTATTGCTTTGTAAGATGTTAACACTGATGGAAACTGTTTAAAGAGTACATGAGGCCACTCTATATTATTTTTTCATTGGTATAATTGACTTACAATTTTAGTTTCAGGTGTCCAACATAATGACCTGATACATGTATATATTGTGAAATGATCGATCGTTATGATAACCCTAGTTAGCACCCATCACCACACAAAGTTAATTATTTTTCTTGTGATGAGATCTTTTAAGATTTGCTCTCTCAGCAACTTTCAAATAGACAGCACAGTGTTGTTAACTATAGTCACCATGCTGTACATTACATCCCCATGAGTTACTAGTTTTATAACTGAAGTTGTACCTTTTCATCACCTTTACCCACTTCATTCAACCACACCCCAACATCTGGCAATCACCAATCTATTCTGTATAAGTTGAGGGTTTTGTTTTCTGGGGATTTTTTTGGTTACACATACAACTAAGATCATGCAATATTTGTCTTTCTCTGTCTAATTTACTTCACTTAGCAAAATACCCTTAAGGCCTATACATGCTGACACAAATGGCAAGATTTCCTTCTTTTTATGGTTGGAAAATACTTCATTATGTATATAAACATATTGTTTTTTTATCCATTCATCCATCACTGGACATATAGGTTGATTCCATGTCTGTCTATATCAATATCAAATAAAGTAGACTGTAAGTCCAGAAGCATTGGTAGATCATATAATTCTTTCAATAGATGAAGAAAAAACATTTGATAAAATTTAATATTCATTCATGATTTTTAAAAACCTCTTAGCAAACATAATACAGGAAACTTTTTATTTGATATATACCATCTACAAAACCTGTACTGCAATTTTATACTTAATATTGATACAAGAAACAGCTCAAATAAAAAATGCAAACTTACACCTAAAGCAATTAGAGAAAGAAGAACAAAAGAAACTCAAAGTTAGCAGAAGGTAAGAAATCATAAAGATCACTTCAAAAATAAATGAAAAAGAAATGAAAGAAATGATAGCAAAGATGAATAAAACTAAAAGCTGTTTCTTTGAGAAGATAACCAAATTTGATAAACCATTAGCCAGACTCATAAAGAGAAAAAGGGAAAAGACTCAAATCAACAGAATTAGAGATGAAAAAAGAGAAGTAACAACTCACACTGCAGAAATACAAAGGATCAGGAGAGATTACTACAAGCAACTATATGCCAATAAAATGGACAACCTGGAAAAAATGGACAAATTCTGAGAAAAGCACAACCTTCTGAGACTGAACCAGGAAGAAACAGAAAATATAAACAGACCAATCACAAGCACTGAAATTGACACTGTGATTAAAAATCTTCCAACAAACAAAAGCCCAGGACCAGATGGCTTCACAGGTGAATTCTATCAAACATCTAGAGAAGAGCTAACAGCTATCCTTCTCAAACTCTTCCAAAATATAGCAGAGGGAGGAACTCTCCCAAACTCATTCTACAAGGCCACCATCACCCTGATACCAAAACCAGAAAAAGATGTCACATAAAAAGAAAACTACAGGCCAATATCTCTGATGAACATAGATGCAAAAATCCTCAACAAAATACTAGCAAACAGCGTCCAACAGCACATGAAAAGGATGATACACCATGATCAAGTGGGGTTTATCCCAGGAATGCAAGGATACTTCAATATACACAAATCAATCAATGTGATAAACCATATTAACAAATTGAAGGAGTCAGACAATATGATCATCTCAATAGATGCAGAAAAAGCTTTTTAAAACATTCAACACCCATTCATGATAAAAACTCTCCAGCATGCAGGCATAGAGGGAACCTACCTCAACATAATAAAGGCCATATATGACAAACCCACAGCCAACATCATTCTCAATGGTGAAAAACTGAAACCATTTCCTCTATGATCAGGAAAAAGACAAGGTTGCCCACTCTCACCACCATTATTCAACACATTTTTAGAAGTTCTAGCCACAGCAATCAGAGAAGAAAAAGAAATAAAAGGAATACAAATCAGAAAAGAACTAAGACTGTCACTGTTTGCAGATGACATGATACTATATGTAGAGAATCCTAAAAGTGCTACCAGAAAACTACTAGAGCTAAACAATGAATTTGGTAAAGTAGCAGGATATAAAATTAATGCAAAGAAATCTCTTGCATTTCTATACACTAATGATGAAAAATCTGAAGAGAAATTAAGGAAACACTCCCATTTACCACTGCAACAAAAAGAATAAAATACCTAAGAATAAACTTACCTAAGGAGACAAAAGACCTGTATGCAGAAAACTATAAGACACTGATGAAAGAAATTAAAGATGATACAAAAAGATGGAGAGACATACCATGTCTTGGATTGGAAGAATCAACTTTGTGAAAATGACTATACTACCCAAAGCAATCTACAGATTCAATGCAATCCCTGTCAAACTCCAATGGCATTTTTCACAGAACTAGAACAAAATATTGCACAATTTGTATGGAAACACAAAAGACCCCGTATAGCCAAAACAATCTTGAGAACAAAAAATGGAGCTGGAGGAATCAGGCTCCCTGACCTCAGACTATACTACAAAGCTACAGTAATCAAGACAATATGGTAGGGCTTCCCCGGTGGCGCAGTGGTTGAGAGTCTGCCTGCCGACGCAGGGGACACGTGTTCGTGCCCCGGTCCGGGAGGGTCCCACATGCCACGGAGTGGGTGGGCCCGTGAGCCATGGCCGCTGAGCCTGCGCGTCCGGAGCCTGTGCTCCCCAACGGGAGAGGCCACAACAGTGAGAAGTCCGCGTACCGCAAAAAAAAAAAAAGACAATATGGTACTGGCACAAAAACAGAAATATAGATCAATGGAACAGGACAGAACACCCAGAGATAAACTCAGGCACATATGGTCACCTTACTTTTGATAAAGGAGGCAAGAGTATGCAATGGAGAAAAGACAACCTCTTCAATAAGTGGTGCTGGGAAAAATGGACAGCTACATGTAAAAGAATGAAATTAGAACACTTCCTAACACCACACACAAAAATAAGCTCAAAATGGATTAAATACCTAAATGTAAGGCCATACACTATAAAGCTCTTAGAGGAAAACATAGGCAGAACACTCTGACATAAATCACAGCAAGATCCTTTTTGACCCACCTCTTAGAGAAATGGAAATAAAAACAAAAATAAACAAATAGGACCTAATGAAACTTCAAAGCTTTTGCACAGCAAAGGAAACCATAAACAAGGAGAAAAGACAACCCTCAGAATGGGAGAAAATACTTGCAAAGGAAGCAACTGACAAAAGATTAATCTCCAAAACATACAAGCAGCTCATACAGCTCAGTATCAGAAAAACAAACAACCCAATCCAAAAATGGGCAGAAGACCTAAATTGACATTTCTCCAAAGAAGATATACAGACTGCCAACAAACACATGAAAAGATGCTCAACATCACTAATCATTACATTTCTCTAATCATTAGAGAAATGCAAATCAAAACTACAATGAGGTATCACCTCATACCGGTCAGAATGGCCATCATCAAAAAATCTACAAACAATAAATGCTGGAGAGGCTGTGGAGAAAAGGAAATCCTCTTGCACTGTTGGTGGGAATGTAAATTGGTACAGCCACTATGGAGAACAGTATGGAGATTCCTTAAAAAAACTAAAAATAGAACTACCATACAACCCAGCAATCCCACTACTGGGCACATACCCTGAGAAAACCATAATTCAAAAAGAGTCATGTACCACAATGTTCATTGCAGCACTATTTACAATAGCCAGGACATGGAAGAAATCTAAGTGTCCACTGACAGATGAATGGATAAAGAAGATGTGGCACACATATATAATGGAATATTACTCAGCCATAAAAAGAAATAAAATGGAGGTATTTGTAGTGAGGTGGATGAAGTTAGAGTCTGTCATACAGAGTGAAGTAAATCAGAAAGAGAAAAACCAATACCATATGCTAACACATATATATGGAATCTAAAAGAAAAAAAATGGTTCTGATGAACCTATGGGCAGGACAGGAATAAAGACACATATGTAGTGAATGGACTTGAGAACACAAGGAGGGGAAACGGTAAGCTGGGACAAAGTAAGAGTGTAGCATTGACATATATACACTACTAAATGTAAAATAGATAGCTAGTGGGAAGCAGCTGCATCACACAGAGAGATCAGCTCGGTGCTTTGCAACCACCTAGAGGGGTGGGATAGGGAGGGTGGGAGGGAGACACAAGAGGGAGGGGACATGGGGATATATGTATGCATACAGCCGATTCACTTTGTTGTACAGCAGAAATTAACACAACGTTGTAAAGCAATTATACTCCAATAAAGATGTTAAAAAAAATCAGAGCTGAAGAATACAATAACTGAAATAAAAAATACACCAGAAGGAATCAACAGCAGAGAATGGATCAGCATTCTGGAAGACAGAGTAGTGGAAATCACCCAAGTTAAAAAGAAAAAAGAAAATATTTTAATGATAATAGATTAAGGAGCTCTGGGGCAACATGAACTGACATTCACAATCACATTGTTGGTGTCCAAGAAAAAGAAGATAAAAAGAAAGAGGCAGAGAAATTATATGAAAAAATAATAGGTTAAAAAATTCCCTAACCTATGGGCCTCCCTGGTGGCGCAGTGGTTGAGAGTCCGCCTGCCGATGCAGGGGATGCGGGTTCGTGCCCCGGTCTGGGAGGATCCCACATGCCGCGGAGCGGCTGGGCCCGTGAGCCATGGCCGCTGGGCCTGCGCGTCCGGAGCCTGTGCTCCTCAACGGGAGAGGCCACAACAGTGAGAGGCCCGCATACCACAAAAAAAAAAAAAAAAAAAAAAAAAAAATTCCCTAACCTAAGGAAGAAAACAGACATCCAGGTCCAGGAATCACAGAGAGAACCCAACAAGATGAATCCCAAAATGTCCACAACAAGAAATGTTGTAATTGAAATGTCAAAAATAAAAGATAAAGAAGAACCTTTATAACAAGAAGAGAAAAGCAAATAATCAAGTACAAGGAAACTCCCATAAGACTATCATCTGACTTTTCAGTGAAAACTCTGAAGGCCAGAAGGCAGTGACATGATATATTCAAAGTAATGAAAGGCAAAAACCTAAAACTAAGAATACTGTACCTGGCAAGGATATCATTCAGATTTGAAGGAGAGATAAAGAGTTTTACAGACAAGCAAAAACTACAAGAGTTCAGCACCACTAAAACAGAAACAAGAAATGTTAAAAGACACTTCTCCAAGCAAATAAGGGCACAACTAGAAATAAGTAAAATTATGAAAGGAAAAATCTCACTAGTAAAGAGAAACAGATAGTAAAGAATGAGGATCAACCACTTATAAAGCTAAGTAGGAAGGTTACAAGATAAAAGTATTAAAATTATCTGTATCCACAACAAGTAGTTAAGGTATACACAAAATAGAAATGATTGTAAAATATGACATCCAAAAAAAAACATGTAGGAGTAATAAAACGTAGAACTGTAAAAATGTGTTGTAGCTTAAGAGATGATCAACTTAAATATATATAGATATAGATATTCCATCCATAAACAGTAGAATACATATTCTTTTAAAGAGCACATGGAACATTCTCCAGGATACATCACATGGTAGGCACAAAACAAGTGTTAGTAAATTTAAGACTGAAATCATAGCAAGCAACTCTTCCAGCCACAAGAATATGAGACTAGAAATTAACCAAAAGAAAACAGCTGCAGAAAACAGAAAAACGTAGAGTCTAAACAACATGCTACTAAACAAGCAATGGGTTGTTGAAGAAATTAAAGAGGAAATCACAAAATACTTTGAAACAAATGAAAATAAAAACACAATATTTCAAAATTTTTGAGTCACAGCAAAAGCAGTTCTAAGAAGGAAGTTTATAGTTATACACACCTATCTCAGGAAACAAGGAAAATCTCAAATAAACAACCTAACCTTACACCAAAGGAATGAGAAAGTTAGTAGAAGGAAGGTAATAATAAAGAACAGAAAGAAAATCAATGAAATAGAGACAAAGAAAAAATAGGAAAGATCAATGAAACTAAAAACTTTTTCTTTAAAAAGATAAACAAAATTGATAAACCTTTAGCCAGACTCATCAAGATTAAAAGGGCTCCAATCAATAAAATCAGACATGAAAAGGGAGACGTTACAACAGACACCACAGAAATACAAAGGATAAGAGACTAGTATGAACAACTATATGCCAATAAAATAGATAACCTAGTAGAAATGGACAAACTCCTAGAAATGTACAATCTCCCAAGACTGAACCAGGAAAAAATAAAAAATATGAAAAGACCGATTAAAAGTACTGAGATTGAAACAGTAATTTAAAAACTCCCAACAAACAAAAGTCCAGGAGAATCCTACCAAACATTTAGAGAAGAGTGAACACCTATCCTTCTAGAACTGTTCCAAAAAACTGCAGAGGAAGGAATACTTCCGAACTCATTCTATGATGAGGTCATCATCACCCTGATACCAAAACCAGACAAAGATATCACAGAAAAAGAAAGTTATAGGCCAATATCACTGATGAATGCAGATGCAAAAATCCTCAACAAAATATTAGCAAACCAAATCCAACAATACATTAAAAGAATCATACACCACGATCAAGTGGGATTATCCCAGGAGACAAGGATAGTTCAATATCCATGAATCAATCAATGTGATAAACATTAACAAATTGAAGAGTAAAAGTAATACAGTCATTTGAACCAATGGAGAAAAAGAGTTTGACAAAATTTAACATCATTTTATGATAAAAACTCTCAACAAAGTGGGTATAAAAAGAACATAACTGAACATAATAAAGGCCATATATGACAAACCCACAAATAGCATCATACCCAAGAGTGAAAACCTGGCAGCATTACCTCTAAGACTAGGAACATGCCAAGGATGCCCACTCTCACCACTTTTATTCAACACAGTATTGGTAGTCCTAGCCACAGCAATAAAACTAGAAAAAGAAATAAAAGGAATCCAAATTGGAAAAGACGAAGTAAAACTGTCACTGTTTGCAGATGACATGATAGTACATATAGAAAATCCTAAAGATGCCACAAAAAAAACTATTAGAACTCATCAATGAATTTAGTAAAGTTGCAGATACAAAATTAATATAAAGAAATCAGTTGTGTTTCTATACACTAATAAAGTCTATCAGAAAGAAACGCTAAGAAAATGATCTCATTTACAATCACATCAAAAAATTAAAAGACTGGGCTTCCCTGGTGGTGCAGTGGTTGAGAGTCCGCCTGCCAGTGCAGGGGACACGGGTTCGTGCCCCGGTCCGGGAAGATCCCATATGCCGCAGAGCGGCTGGGCCTGTGAGCCATGGCCGCTGAGCCTGTGCGTCCGGAGCCTATGCTCCGCAACGGGAGAGGCCACAACAGTGAGAGGCCCACGTACCGCAAAAAATATATATATATATATATTAAAAGACCCAGGAATAAATCTAAGCAACATGTAAAAGACCTGTACTCAGAAAACTAATAAAACACTGATGAAAGAAATTGAAGAGAATACAAACAGATGGAAAGATATATATGTTCATGTATTGGAAGAATTATTATGTTAAAATCTCATACAATCTACAGATTCAGTGCAATGCTTTATCAAAATACCAATGGCACTTTTCACAAAATTCGAACAAAGAATACTATAATTTGGATGGATCCTCAAAAGACTCCAAGTAGCCTAAGCAATCTTGAGAAAGAGAACAAAGCTGGAAACAACTCATTCTCTGATTTCAAACTATACTACAAAGCTATATTAATCAAAATAGTATGGTACTGGCAAAAAAAAACAGACACGTATATCCATGGAACAGAATAGAGAACCCAGAAATAAATACAAGTTTATATGGTTGATAATCTATGACAAAGGAGGTATGAACATACGATGGGGAAATGACAGCCTCTTCAATAAGTGGTGGTGGGACAACTGGACAGCCACATGCAAAAGATTGAAACTGGACCATTTTCTCACACCATATTCAAAAAAACCTCAAAATGGATTAAGGAATTAAATGTAAGTCCTGAAACCTTAAAAAGTCCTAGAAGAAAACATAGGAAATATGCTCTTGATATCAGTCTTGGCAGTATTTTTTTATATCTGTCTTCTCAGGCAAGGAAAGCAAAAGCAAAAATAAACAAGTGGGACCACATCAAACAAAAATGCTTTGCACAATGAAGGAAAATATTAACAAAATGAAAAGGCAACCTATTGAGTGGGAGAAGATATTTGCAAATGATATATCTGATAAGGGATTAATTTCCAAAGTATACAAAGAACTCATACAACTCAACACTAAAAAATCAAATATCCTGATTTAAAAACGGGTAGAAGAGGGACTTCCCTGGTGGCACAGTGGTTAAGAATCCACCTGCCAATGCAGAGGACACGGTTTTGAGCCTGGTCCAGGAAGATCCTACATGCCGTGGAGCAACTAAGCTGGTACACCACAACTACTGAGCCTGCGTGCCACAACTACTGAAGCCCACGTGCCTAGAGCCCATGCTCTGCAACAAGAGAAGCCACCGCAATGAGAAGCTCGTGCACCATAACAAAGACTAGCCCACGTTCACCACAACTAGAGAAAGCTCACATGCAGCAACGAAGACCCAACACAGCCAAAAATAAAGTATAAATAAATTAATTTTTTAAAAAGAAATTAAAATTAAAAAAAAATAAAAATAAAAATGGGCAGAAGACCTGAAAAGACATTTTTCCAAAGAAGACATATAGATAGCCAAGAGATACATGAAAAGATGCTCAATATCACTAATCATCAAGGAAGTGCAAATCAAAACCACCATGAGGTATCACTTCACACCTGTCAGAATGACTAGCATCAGAAAGTCTACAAATAAACTGATATATAGATTTACCTCTTTAAACATTTCAAGAGGTTGTTTGTGGGACTCAAAAAATGCTTGCCAAAAGTGGTAAATTCATGGCAAAACTGGCTATCTAACTGGAAGAAAATAAAATTTTACTTCTCTTTTGTGTTATGTAAAAATTAGACTAAGATGTATCACAAATGTATTTATAAAACGTAATAATATTTATTCTTTAAAAAAAATCTGCAGACTAAAATTTAGGGCTGGGAGAGATCTTCATCAAACAGGAAATCCAAAAAACAAACAAACAAAAAAAAACAGGAAATCCAGAAGTAAAAAAAGAAGAGATTAACAACTTTGGCCCTACAAACATAAAAGATTTTATGGAGCAAAAAAAAAGTTTAATATCTATAGCAAAATTATAGACATGGAAAAATGTATTTTTATATACATAAACAAAGGATTTGATAAGCTCTTACAAATTACAACAAAGCTGTCAAATAACATGAAAAGGCAATTCCAGAAGGACAGATCCAAATGATCAACAAACATATGAAAAGATGCTCAAATCTACTAATCTTTGGAGAAAGCAAATTAAAAAACATTAACATCAATTTATATTCATCAGACTGGCAAAAAATGAAAAGAAACACAGCACATTATTGGCAGAGATGTGGGGAAAAGATTAATCTTACACACGCAAAAGGAAATATTGATATTATCATGCCAACTTAAAAATATGTATATGCAGATTTATTGAAAGACATGATGATCATAATTGCTGGTAAATTTTATATGAATAAAATTATAAGTATACAGTTATAATTGATTGTTAGAAAACTAACATTTAAAAATAATGCAGAAAATTCAGAAGGATAAAATATTTTAACCTACTTTACCAAGGCTTTGATCAAAACTCATAGATATAACAACAAAGATATAAACAAAACAACAAAGATATAAACTTCACAAGATAAATCCCATCTCTTTATGTAATGATTAAGATTATGGGCTCTGGAGTTACAAACTGGATTCAAAACCTATACACACCATCAAGAGTCCTTAGTTGGTTTAACTTCCTGAAATAGCAATCTCCTCAACAGTAAATGTTGATAAGCACAGAAATAAATTTTAGGAATCTTCTTTTATTGTCTGACAACCAGAAAGAGAGCATGAAGTCTGAATGAGTGCATGATAATCAAAGTATGAACAGTCAGAAATGAACAACAATTCCCTAATTTAAGCTACATCAATATCACAAATCTTTGATTTCTAAGAAGACTGAAACATTATACTTACATGAACAGATATGCAATATCATGAGGTCTTAGGGTAAGATAAGACTTTTTCCATTCTAAAAATGTATACAACAATTCATGTGCCTCACCAACAGTAGAGATCTTATTTTTATCTGACCACAATTCCAAAGATGACAGCACAATAGTAATTTTAAATGGGGCAAACATCTAAAAACAGAAGAGATAAATACATGAAAAAATTAATTTTTGTTTTTTTATAATAACCAAGAAATTAGTTCAATGTTTTGACAAATCCACCCTCAATTTATATGGATAACTTTATTCAGAAATGCCACATCAGCTGCGGAGCAACTCAGTCCATGCGCCACAACTACTGAAGCCTGTGCACCTAGAGCCCGTGCTCCGCAACAAGAGAAGCCACTGCAATGAGAAGCCTGCGCACCACAGCGAAGAGTAGCCCCCACTCACCACAACTAGAGAAAGTCCGCGCACAGCAACAAAGACCCAATGCAGCCAAAAGTAAAAAAATAAATTAAATTAATTTTTTTAAAAAAGAAATGCCATGTCAAGTCAATGCAAATTATAATTTCAAAACTAGTATGAATTTTCCTAACTAGTATGAAAAGGAAAATACTTACTGAATTTACAAGGCCAATAATTTCGATGACTTTATTTGTTATTATCATGCTATCAGAGCCCAGGTAATCATACTGAAAAACAGAATTAATTTAAAATTTAAATATCATTTGTTATGTAATATGTTTGAGATTTACTCTCCATCTACTCTCTCAGGTTGAGGCTGCTTTGGGGTTAGAACACTTCAAAATAAGACAGTAACAATTAAAATAGGAATATAAGTTGGATCACTCACACATGCTAGTACGTATAGCCACTCTGAAAAACAAATAATGGACCTAGAAATTGCACTCCTGGGCATTTATCCTAAAGAAGTAAAAACTGATGCTCAGAAAAACCCATACATGAGTGGAAACAACTCCTATGTCCTCCAATGCTTAAAAGGTTAAACAAACTGTGGTACATTCATAACATGGAATACGATTCAGTAAAAAAAAGTAACTGAACTGTTGATATATGAAACAGCCTGGGTAAACCTCATGAAAATTATGCTAAGTATAAACAAATCTCAAAAGGATACATACTATATGATAACATTTATGCAATATTCCTGAAATCACAGATGGAGAATAGATGAGTGATTACCAGAGGTCAAGAAGTAAGGAAGTGGGGAGAGATGTGTGTGACTCCAAAGGGATAACACAGAGTCTTGTGACGTTACTGTTCAGTGTACTGGTCGTGGTGGTGGTAGTTATGAATGGCTACATATGTGATACTACCACATAAAACCACACACACATACACACACACAAATGAGTGTATCTATAACAGCTGAAATCTGAATAAGCTCTGAAGAATGTGTCAATGTTAAATTCCTTTTCTATAAAAAAACTCTCTAAAGTACATTATCCCTTGGATATTACACAGGACCCTCAAGTTAAACATATCCAAAACTACACTCATTATCCTCCCTCAAAAATATGCTCCCATTTAGATTTCCACTTCTTTAGTGAACGCTATTATCATTTATGACCTCCCACATTCATTATACTATATGTTCTGCGACAGCAAAACTTTTTGTTTTGTTCACTGCTCTATCCTCAATAAATAGTACAGTAACTGGCATCTAGGGGATGCTTAATATATTATTAAATGAATGAATAAATCAAATCCATTTACAAGTTCTTCTAATTCACCCTCATTAGTAACATTTAAAATTGTCCTTTCCTGTCTATTCCTAACACTATTAATTTGTAAAACTTCACCTTGATTACTGGAATAGTCTCTTAAATGCTTTATCTTACTCCAATTTTTACACCAGCATTCCTGTCCCTATGCTATTGCAGAAATGATTCTAAATGTAAATACGAACACATCATTACCCTGCTTAAAATCTTTCATTGACTCTCTGTTACCTTTAGGATAAAATCCAAATATCATGTCAATTCTTCAATTCATCTCTTTCCCTTTCCCTTCTTCAATGCTGTATATTAATTATACTAAACTTCTTGCAATTATCTGAAAAGAACAATCTCTCATATTTATGCACCCTTGCAAAGAAAAGTTTCGCAATGAGTCTTCCCTGGCCCCATCCTCACCCCATTACCCAAACCAACCAAAGCAGAACCCAGCCTCCAACCATCTCCTTTACCAGGTTCTCACACTCCAATTCCCCTGCCCTAATCCTCCAAGGGCAAGGTACCAAAAAATGTGAAACAACCTCTATTCTCCAGAACCCACTGCAATTTTTCAAGTTAGCCAATGCTAAACCTGTTTACCTTGTTTTGCTGTTCCTTCCCACAGAAATCACAATAAAGGCTCCTGCCATGGT